>NC_140370.1:2897500-3157500 GCF_054491055.1 Hypomesus nipponensis
TTAACTGAATCAGGAAACAAGTTCAACCAATTAGCAAAGTCCTGGAAATTCTCCCCATAACTCCCACTGTTGAGTCGTCCAAGTCATCGAGTGATTTGAGCTAGTTGTAGGTTTTGTAAAAAGAGAGTAATGCATCTGTACTTTATTGGGTGGTGAGTACTGTGGAACCATATCCACGTTGTATCCACATAGTAACCTGTCATAGAATAGTTTGTCAGTGGGTTCTTATTTGAATGTTTTACTGCTGGCCTTGGGTTCTTAGTTCTCATAGTTAACCCCTATGATCCAACCACGGCTCTCATTTCACTAATGTAACACATACTCTGGAAGCATTTTCTCAGAGATAAAAACCTCTACATTCTCTGTTTATGTGAATACATGAATTACGGTCAAACTTAATGACTTATATACATTGTAGTGAAACTGCAAAACTTTTAAAAGCAGAACCACAATGTATGCAGCTACATTTAAATATGATTTAAGAGTCAATCTTGTTTTATTTTGACTAAATAGAAGGTAATTTATAGACGTGTAATCTAACGTTCATCTAATGCCTTGTATTCCTGGCCCTCAGTGCCTGGTCCCTGTGGATTCACTGCTCTAATTTCAAACATGAAACTTTATTCAAACAGACGAGCTTGCAGAGGCCTCTGTAGAGCAATGGAACAAAACTGTGTTGTGGTTTTGATTGAAATGTTGATAATAACTTCACATTGCTGCATTTAGACCGGGCCTGACCCCAGAGCACCAGAGATGGGGTGGGAGAGTGGAAGGGGCTGGACATGGCCCTGTTAGGCCACGTTAGCCCATATGTGGTTCTGGGTTGGTGACAAGACCTCCATAAGTACCCTCCAACACCACTCTTCTGCATTACTGCGCAGTATTGTGAGGAAACGGTTCAAGCCATACTGTAGATGGATGGATCGGTCATCTTATTTTATTGATGTGTATGGGATCCAGTAAGAGTATTGATGAGTCATTCCTGTTCCAACAATAGAGCAGGCTTAAGTATCTCGTTGGTGGTGTGGTTCTACCTTGTTATGTAACTAATTTTCAACTCTTACAGATATAATTGACACACTGGTCTGAAGTAGTGAATCCTCCTTAATTACTGTATGTAGGAAATGTCTCCCTTTGGAAAAGTCTCAGAACAAGGCTACTGTTATGACTCCAATGTAGGTGACTATTTTGAGGCTCTGTTGCCAATGGTCTTCAAACAGCACACCTTGTTGTTGAATGCCACACATGAACAAAATATAGTTCCTGTCTTTTCTTCTCACATTCATCGAATGACATCAGGTAGTAAATTTACATTTAGTCATTTAGCAGACACTCTTATCCAGAGCGACTTACAGTAAGTACAGGGACATTCCCCCGAGGCAAGTAGGGTGAAGTGCCTTGCCCAAGGACACCACGTCATTTGGCACGGTGGGGAATCGATCCAGCAATCTTCTGATTACTAGCCCGACTACCTCACCATTCAGCCATCTGACTCCAGTAGGCAGTAGGTGGGGATGGCTGTTGCGGTGTGGCCAATGGAGCCTGTGGAGGTGTGTGACTGTAGAGCAGGCTAGATCATACGCTGTAGACTTCCCCAAAGACCCAACCCCATCCACTCCTCTATGCTCACTGTTCATCTGCAACCAACTGGTGCCCTCCCTGTAGATGTTTGTTTGTGTGTTCAGTGGTGATGTGGCAGCTCTGCTCACTCTGCTCCATTGTACTATGTCCTCACTTTTACACAGTGCTTTGTTAGTATTTGGGATCATACCAGGCTTTAGCACATTTAATGAGTTATTGTTGAGGGCTGTGTGTGTGTGGTGTGTGTGTATGTGTGTTATCTCCTCCGGTGGAATGTGCCAGAACAGCGGGGCTAAAATAAGAACCCAACACGACGGAAGAAAGGCAGGATCAACAGCGACTGGTATTAGCCAGCTAAATGTCAGAAGATAGTGACGAGCGCTGGACAGGGTAGACGCAGAGTTTGTGTGTGAGTGAGTGTGTGGAGTGTGTGTGTTTGTGGGGTAAGGCACATCATCTCTGCATGCCTTTGCACGTGTGGAACCAATTTAGTGGACTGGTGTTTCTTGACATTGATGTCGACCGATGACACAAATGTTCATTCAGGGGTTGTAAAGGGAGTGAATGGGAGATTAATATGTTGGCACACAGAAGTAGGACCAAAGAAAATGAAAGAATATGGTATCCCAATCCCACTTGGGGCTGTTTGAAATGCAGACCATGTTGTATACAGCTCAGGGAGAAGGCCACAATCTTCAAAATATGTCAGCATGTCAGGCCGTGGAGTGTCTTGTGTCACCCTACGCTGTCTGAGGCTGTGACGCCACGACACTTGATGCTCAGGGACATGTGAGGCCTGTCATGTGACCTATGATCTCCACCTGACACTGCCAGAACGAGAGGCAACCAATGCACTAAAGGATTCCACAACACCGATGTGACTGGCGCACCATAAAAACGTACTCTTGTTTCTGATTGTTTGTTGCTGTTTATTCATGTGGGGTAGAAAGAGGTTAGGGAGGATATGTGTGAGAATGTTTTGTGAGTAAGTGTAAGTGATTTAAAAACCTTCTTTGTTTCTATACTTCTAATAGTAGTAATAGCCATCTTAAAAAGGGGGGTGAGAGAAAAGAAAATATATCATAGAAATGTAATTTATGAATGCAATTAATATATATGAATATATCAAATGGCCAAATATTCCAGAAGTCTGAACATGGGTGATACTAAGTCACAAGTACATAGCTGACTACAATATGATCTCACATGTGTTGTCGCTGAATGGCTCTCAAGAGTAATGGCAAATCATGACGAAGGGGCTCTTTCCATTGCAATCACCTGTCGAGAGGTTTCGAGTTCCCTGCAGATCCAAGCATCTGTCAATGCAGTATCACCCTCTACCATTGGCTCCCTGTCAATATCCAAGGCTCTCATTTAGAGAGCACTGAGATAAATGACATATGCATTCTTATGGTCACCCATGCTTTAGTGTTACGTAATAACAACACACACACAAACTATTCTTTCGTCCTATGACATTCACATGACTTGCTAACCCTGTCTCTCTCTGGTTCTTGTCTCTCTGTAGTCTCTGGACTCTCCTCCTCACCCACCACTCCCACACAGGCCCCCAGCCAGCCCCTGTTCCCCCCTGAGGTCCAGCACATCACCCCCGAGCGCCTAGACGTCCGCGCCTGCTCCCGCTCGCTCTCCTCCCCCCCAGACACGGCACATCACCTCAGCCTGCCCACAAAGCCCCCCATTCCCTCCTCTAGCCCTCTGCCCAACACTACCTTACAAGTAAGTGATAAACTATGCATGTGTGTGCGTGTGTGTGTGTGTGTGTACTTTCGGGTACAGTTTGTGTGGGTGTGGGTGTGTGTGTGTGAAATCTCCCATGTACATAAGTGAGTCATGCTCTACTAACTTTCTACCTCAAGGTCATACCTTTTCTAGGTTTTTTTTAATAATGGAAAATACCTCCTGAAGTGAGCCTTATGAAGCGTGTGTATGTGTATTATCCAGTGGGGCATGTATGGCTATACACAGTGTATGTCAGCTCTGTTTACACCATCTGTTCTATCAGTTTGACGAACAAAATATCTCAACAGGCCTTGGTGGTCTGAGTGGAAGGAGTTTCTGTCCATTCCACAACCACAAGTGTATGTGTGTGTGTGTGTGGGTGTGTGTGTGTGTGTGTGTGTGTGTGTGTGTGTGTCAGACTGGACAGCAGGGATTATTCCCAGTTGATAATACATGTTGTTCATCATCAGGGTTGATCCTAGGTCAATAACAGTCCGACATTAGCTCAGACCTAATTCTTCCTGAAAGAGATGCCGATTTATGAAAGTGTATCCGGATCAATCCCAGCCTGCCTGTTTGAGCCTGAGAAGACACTTCACCTGGGAAGTCTAAATTAATAATTCATTACAACCTGGTATTTATGTTGATGCAAATGCCCAAGTCTTCATCGTTGAGAATAACCTTGGATCTCTCTAGTCTTATAATGATGTCACAATAATTTGAGTTATGAGTTTCTGCCAAATCCATCAGGAACACAAGTAATGAAATGGTTCCCTGTTTCGGATTTATGGGTAACTGCCAGAAGCGTGGGATCTGCGGCCATGCCCGATGCAGGGGAATTGATTTATGGGGTTGCAGGAGCAGTGTTGGCTGCAGAAGGTGCTGTGTCACCACTACAGCAGGATAGGGTGACTGGAGGGAGAACTTGGCACCCCAGGGGAAAGTCGTCAGGGCTTTTTTATTTTGCTGCAGAAGGCTGTTGTGAATGAGCGACCAAGGGGGAGAGATGACTAATCATAAACATGGCTCTTCTGTGCTGAGACTTGGTGATGATGACTCAGCTTCTTGTATGCCCCTGATGCATACTGAGGGGTCGGGCCTGATGTAGTATGTTGTAAATGCATGAGGAGGGGTGTATTTGCATTTATTTCAGATTACCTTGCTGCCTTACAGCCTTTTTTGCATGGACTTCAAAAACGAGTCATGTTTAGCTGCAGTTTGACTGCATGCAAAGAACACTTTGTTGCAATTTCATCCATCAAAAAAAATGTTTCACCAACCAGTAAAAAGTTTTCTTTATTGACATAATTGAGAAAGAGATTACTGTGTACATGTTTTCTTGCTGCTTGGCAACGTAAGGGATTTCCTAATATGGTTAAGAGCCTTGGTCTGCATGGAGGGCGTGTCTGTGGCTTTGCTTGACACATTTCACGAGCTAACGATTTCTCAATTGATATAAGGCGCAAAGTGTCAGTCTTTGTCTCAAATGTCGCCTTTTGAAATGTTTTAAAAGACAGTCTCCTCCGTAACGTAGCTGTTTCTATGTCGAGTTTTGCGCACTCTGCAGAATAAAGTAGTATGATTAGTCCGAAGACGTTGACGCTCCTGACTGCAGCAAATGAATAGGACGCTTCCACTTTCAGATTCAAGGGGTGTGTTTATTCTAATAATAATTTACCAATAAAGTTTCAGACTCTAAACCACAAGGTCTCAAACAAATAAAGTCGGAAGTAATTCGAGGAATTATTTTCCGACAGCTGAAAAGCAATGCTGGTAGTTAAGTCGTTGGGCTTATAGTCTAACTGTCCGTGGGTTGTCATCGAAAAAAGTGTCGCGTAGCACCAAACTTTGATGAAAGGAGTTGTGCGCTTGACAGCGCGTACGACTGGTGTCAGTCGGTCAGTTTGAGAATTTGGTGCGCGTTGTTGACTAGCTCTGTGTTTTTTCTTTTAGGTCTACGGTTTATTCGAAGGCATGCTGGAGAAACTTGAACTAGACGATGATGGTAAGTGTCTGTGAACGAACCATTTAATTTCCCCAAGTGTCATGAACATTCGCTGCATTACTACGGAATGGAGCCGGTGCAATCAAAGTAGGCTTCTCCATGGGAACCAGTATTGGATGGACGATAGGCTAATAGCCTACGACGCATGCTAGTTAACGCCTAACTGCACATATTTCGATGAGATTAGTTGAATTTGCAAAAATGTTATCTCAGTCGCTTCCCGATGTTGCCGTGAGCGCATTATGTCAGATATGAGGGATTCCCTTTGCCGTGTCGGTGACATCATTGGTTGAGTATTATGATGACAAATGTAGATTCGTGCAAATTGGCGGAGGATATACACGGATCCAACGTTGTGGGTAATATTGCATTTAGACATGCGTTATTTTGTGTATAAATGCGTCTAGAAGTCATGTACAACAAACCAATTATTTCAACTTACCTAGTCCATAGCAGCTAACAACTGATAAAACCATACTATTATCCATGGTGGTAAGGTAGGCTATATCCTATATTAGTCTACCGTATGTCTGCTCAGTCTTGTCGGCTGTGTCGTGGTCACCTTGCCAGAGGTAGTTTTTAAGGTGCGATTATTTTTCAGACGATGCAAGTGGTTTTAGTAGGCCTAATGTTGCAGAAGCTAGTACACAGATGATCCAGAATGTCTCCTGTCAAACTATGTGCGTTCATATTTTTTGATTCCTTAACTAAGCCTCCCCTGTCTCTTCATTCAGCTGCTGTAGAACCAGAGAGTGATATTTACATGCGCTTTATGAAGTCCCACAAGTGCTACGACATTGTCCCCACCAGCTCCAAGCTTGTGGTGTTTGACACAGCACTACAAGTAAGCAAGCACCCCTCGGCACCTATATCTAGCATTTCACATGACGGAGCCCCATTTCTCCAGAGAGACTGACCCTGTTCCTGTAGCATTTTTTGTCTAACAGGGTTTAGACGGTTCAAGCCTAGTCGTCCAAACCTATCATATTAAAGTGCCTCCTTGGTCAGATAGCGATTTCTAATTGCTTGGTTAATGTTTCATGAGAAAAACTATATAATTAGCTTCTGTGTTTGAGGTGGTTGTGAAATTGTCTTAAAGCTGTTAAACAATAATCTTATGCAGAGTGTAGGAAACTTTTTGATGTGTAAACGTTCAACTACCAGATCCACTTACCTCAAGGTTGGTATTATTCTCGGACTTTGTGTTTCTCAGGTAAAGAAAGCATTCTTTGCCTTGGTGGCCAATGGGGTGCGCGCTGCTCCACTCTGGGACACTGAGAAGCAGTGCTTTGTGGGTAAGAAATAGTGTGTTATGTACTGTATTTAAATCCGTACATCCATTTCGGTGACTTAGAATGGTTTACGCTTCTCCATAGGTTCTCTGCTGTTTGAACTCGTCTCTTTAAAGGGGGAATTCAATTTATTCTTTATGCAAACATGTATGAACTTGCTCGATATAACTGAACCTCCTCCAAAGTGTCATGAAGGATTTTCTTCTTCGCGTATAATCCAATATAGACCCTCAAATTATCACACTCTTTTGGGCAGCTGCTGAAAACTGCGAAAGTTTTACCCACTAAGTGTAATGATATTTTGAACAATCATATACACAGAGGATTGAGGTGTCTGGTACAGTAGCAGAGAACCCAACATAGTGTACACACTGCAGTACACCAGAACACCATGTTGTCATATTCAGACCTACCCAGTTCTGCATTACTCCCACACTCTGATCAAGCTTCTCCTTTTAGGAATGTTGACCATTACAGACTTCATCATCATACTTCACAGATACTACAAGTCACCTATGGTAAGGCAAACCCGGAGAAATCATTTTCAAGGAGTATTTCTTCATCTTTTCAGTACAGCGAAGGATTTCAGTTTGTAAAATATTTTCAAATTTTTATATGTATTTATGTGGATTCTTTTTTCCAGGTGCAAATCTATGAATTAGAGGAACATAAGCTTGAGACATGGAGAGGTTTGTAACTTTTTTTGCAAAACAACTGCTATAAATAAACACTGCTGTGTGTTACGGTTTGAAATACAGTATTAACACTCTTTCTTTCCTCCAGAGGTGTATTTACAGGAAACCTTTAAGCCTCTAGTCAACATATCCCCCGATGCAAGGTAAATACACCGTTCTAATTTAAATAATAACCCTGTTGTTCTCATGTCTTTTCTGAACAACTATACTCATCATTCTACCGCAAACATGCACACACACTCTGAGATTGAGAAATCGTCTTGTTCTGATTGGGACGTATATCGGTGTGTCCGCAGCATATTCGATGCCGTCTACTCCCTGATCAAAAACAAGATCCACCGCCTCCCTGTCATCGACCCAGTGACAGGGAATGCTCTTTACATCCTCACTCACAAGAGGATCCTCAAGTTCCTCCAGCTCTTTGTAAGTGATGACGACTGTCCACTGTCGCAGGGAGTTTGTCTGTGCAGATGCTTTCTCCATGAACATGCTTGTTCTGTGGTAGGGGAAGATTGCTGAAATACTTGTTCCTGTGACACAGCAGGAAAAGAGAACCGAGCTTTAAATGTACAGTGCCCTCTAGTGGTGAAATATTGGAATGCAAGCTTAATTGTCTCATATTCCATTTGTGATACAAGCCAAGTGGCAAATGTGTGCCTTGTGACTGGGATTGTGAGATGAAGTTAAGTGTCTTGACCAAGAAAGTGTTTTAGCTTGGACATCACCCAAGAATACCTTTCTTCATCCCCACCCTGCAGGTGTGTGAAATGCCCAAGCCAGCCTTCATGAAACAGACCCTTGGAGAACTGGGCATCGGCACCTACAACCACATAGCCTTCATTCACCCCGACACACCAATCATAAAGGCCCTGAATATCTTTGTAGAGCGGAGGGTATCTGCCCTTCCTGTGGTGGACGTGTCTGGTATGACCATCTAACACTCACTGCACGCGGAAACTACTAGTCATACAGTATGTTCTACAGATAGTTGTCTGGTATTCCTAATAGGACGTTGATTTACATATTTTAGTAAAGTTTACGTCGATAACTTTCTTTCTGAATTTTGTTACAGGAAAGGTGGTGGATATATACTCTAAATTTGATGTCATAGTAAGTGCTGTTTTTCTACCGAGTATGCTAACCTTTTTATTGATAGTGTGCAGGGATTTAGTTGGGGTTTAGAAGTCAGCTTTCTGTTACGTAAGTTAGATAGCTGGGTAACAAGACTGTTTCCCATCATCTATAGAACCTGGCTGCAGAGAAGACGTACAATAACCTGGATATCACAGTGACCCAGGCTCTCAAACATCGCTCACAGTACTTTGAGGGAGTCATGAAGTGTCACAGGCAGGAAACACTGGAGACAATTGTGGACAGAATAGTCAAAGCAGAGGTGAGCAATTATTTGAGAAGCACTCACAGTTTAATGGCGTGTGGGGGAAAAACGCACCTCAAATTTGTGTGCGTTTGTGTGTACCAGGTCCACCGGTTGGTGGTGGTGGACGAGCACTCCAGCATCGAGGGCATCATCTCTCTGTCAGACATCTTGCAGGCCCTGGTGCTCAGCCCAGCAGGTATAGACGCCCAGAACTCCTAACACCCCCCCCCCCCTCCTCTCTCTTTCTTTGTTCTGGAACCCTGGTCCCCTTCCCCACCCTGTTCCACTCTCCCAGGTAGGACACTCACTCACATGTACGCACATGCTCTGTGTCTGGTTGGCTCGCTGCCTTTCCCTCACCTGGGGCTGGCAGGCCGTTGGGGCCTGCCTGTGTTGCCATGCTGGATGCCAGCTTGATGCCAGTGTGCTGTGGGCATGTGCCTGTGCTGTGTGGGCATCTTAGCATCTTAACCAGGTCTGGAACAGGAGTTCCTGGTGGTCATATGCAGACTGTTGCTTGACAGGAACTTTTTATAAGAATAAAAATGGAATGGAAAAATAAAATGGAATGTCAAAATGGAATGTCAAAATGGAATGTCAAAATGTAAATGCTGCTACGTTTTATGACTAAGCTGCTGATTCAGGTGAGCTGTTTGCATAGCACAGTAGACTTGATCTCTTCGAACCTTGTTGTCCTTGAGCAATTTCTGTCTCTTTTTTTCACTGCCTGCACAGCAGACCAGTTCAGTACCTGGGTGTACTGGATGTTGATAGGAATCACTGTTAATAGGAATCACATTTGACTTCTAGGAAAAAACAAGTAGGGGCTAACAAAACATTCTTTACTATAATAATACTATGTCATAATTGTTAGTTGGTGTGGATGAATAAAGTAATCAGTCTGCTTGTGCATCTGGAGTGTAGTGACCGTATACAAATCTGAAATGAATCTTACCTTTTTCAAACAAGCAAGTAGGATGCATGTTGACTTGTGAGCTACACTATATTGACAGTCTATTCCTGCTCGTTTCCCATCAGACGTCAGAGAGGAGTGCCTGCTGGAGTGAGGAGGAAGAGAGCTCTCTCATAGAAGAGCTGGGGGGGTCCACTGAGGTTTAAAGGCCTACTCCTACCACCCCATGGCTGTTGTAGGGAAGCGGGAGAGGTTGGGGGGGGGGGGGGCTGGGGGTGCAGAGAGCCCACACTGATGCACCACAGCTGGGTAACCAAACGACTGGACGGATGTCTTCCAAGAGGCTAAGCCCCCACACCAGAGGGTCCACTGCTTACTGTTGGAAAGGAATTTATATTTTTGGACTCATTGATGACACGCACACAAACGCACATGACCAGCATGAGTTGGACCTCTGGTTTCAAGCTGGTCTGATTTTGGAGTGTGTGGAAGAAGAGAACTATGTGTAAGTTTGGGTTTCCTGTGTCAAGCTACTCTGTCATGTTTCAGCATTTCATAATCTATAGTGTGTACTCCAAAAGGCTTCTGTCCTAGACGGTATAATGTCATCATCCTCCCGAGGATTTTTCACAAAGGGGCTTTAATAATTCAAATTATTGAGGCAATATATCGAGCACCTCAACAATTTCCTACCCAATTTCCTAAGTGAATAGCCCTGTAGAATTGGAGAATGATGAGTTTTAACAGTGTTGTTCTGGTGAAGGCAGCATTTGTCCAGACCCATTTTGGGGGCAGATAATCAATCCTTACTCGTTTTGTGCCTTTGTCATGCCTTGTCCTGACCACCGCAGAACAACCATGGTCATGCCAAGTTAAGAGTGCTGGTTTTTATTGAAACTATAGAGAATCATAAATGTTTATTTGATAACTTTATTGGGATTGGTGGGTGAGGGGAATATTTTTTGTAATGTTCTTTGGAGGGACAGAGAAAACAAAAACATTGGGGGATTATGCTTTTTTTTTTTTCTAACTCATTGTTGGCAATCCCAGTGTTGAGAGCTTCTTTTTCCTGCTGTATGCATCTGAAACACAGTTACCAAAACCATGTTGAACCAAATGGCGGCTCACAGCGGCCTCTACTGTGCCCTGAGCGTGCAGCTCAGACAGAACTCATCTCCTGTTTCACTGTAAATAAGATGGTTTTTCAGGAAAAGTGCCAGAGAAAGCTTTATTTTTATGAATGTTACAAAACAATGTTTGAAAAGAATGATGTTTTAATATTATTTTTGAAATATCATGTTCAATGTTTGTATTCAGATCAAGATGTACTGTACATGTGTAAGCATGAGGAAATACACTTTAACAGTTATGAATGTTGTTTGTTTTACCATTTTGCATTTTTCTGGTAACAGAAAAATAAATGACACTGAATGTACTTCACTCCATTTAGTTGTTTGTTTTTTGTCTACCATGTTGTACCAGACAGTTGTATGTATCAGTTTTATGTAGCAGGGCACATCAAGTGTGACAAACTATTGCTCTCTCTCCTCTTAAGAAGTTAAGTGTGACCAGTTGAAATTTTTTCCACAGTAGGAAGTTGATATGATTCCCCAACCATTTTTCCCTTATGTTTTCAGAGAACAAACGTCCTACCCCCAGCCTACACCAATTACTCTCCCACTCCAGTGCTTGTAGCACAGTGACTATGCACTGTACTGTCTGCACTGCTGCTTCAGAGCAAGAAGGTCATGGGTATGATTCCTGCATGGTACACTGTTGGAGCTGCATGCATCTTCTCCTGACCCATCAGTGCTCTGGTGGGCTATCTCCTGGGCCTTTCTGTGTGAAGTTTGCATGTGCTCACATCGGTTTTCCCCACAAAGAACCACTTTAAAAATAAAAATAAAACATGCAGAATAAAACAAATCACTCTCCTGTTCTTTCCCAAACAAAGACATGGGACATGAGCACTTGGAAAGATGTGGCTCAAGTAGGTTTAATGATCATCCACAAGGGGGCACTGTGGTACAAGCAGCAGGACTGCTGAATGATACTTTTTTGTAGAGTTACTAAAATTGTCACATCTTCAAACTATTTTTGAACCCAGATAATTTCGGTTCAACTTAAAAATGTTCTTCTAATAATGATCATGTAGGGCAAACAGATAGGGTTTTAATATATTGTTATGCTAATTGTTGTATAGCTGACTAGTTGAACAGTCGGTTCTACTAATGTTGAAAGATTCTATTAATTTAAAGAGAATGTTAAAACATATCCAGTCTCCATAACTTGGGCTTACCAACCCTGGGCCTTTCCTGTTACTGCTTAAAACACACACAGACACACAGGGCCCCACGAGCCCTCACACACTGGACATCCCCTTGAAATACTAGGGGTGATTTAAAATTCTCCTTCTTCGGAGCGTGTCATGCATTTTATATGCATGGTAGGGGAGAGAGAGAAGGGCTTGGAAAGGGCTCCAACTCAAATGAACTTCACTCCTCTGTTCCTCTCCTCAGGGAGAACCCTCCCCTTTCTTTCTCCCCCCTCATTCTCTCTTTCCTTTACGCTTTCCTTCAATCTCAGCATTAGTTTTACTGCATCATGCTTTTTCTCAAATTTTGTGAAGCAGCAGAGGACTATAGCCTTTGAAGACAAGTGTGATCAGAATAAAGAATAAAGAGGCAGAGAGGGGTATAACAATCACGCCCGGGGGCGCATGATTTCAACATTCGTCCCATTTAGCAGGACAAGTAGTCAGAGGAGTGACTGACAGGGGCTGTGTTTGGGGACAGCTTTGAAGTCTGGTGGGGTGAAGCAGCCTCTCTTCCTCAACACAACTCTTCAGAACAGAAGAGTGTAGCTTTGACAGCCATGTCGACCAAATACCCCAGGACTACAAGTCCGCTCCTTCCTCGGGTCTCTCTCTTTCCATGGATTCAAAAAAGTAAATATCAACTGTATATTCAGACAAAGATATTCATGGACACATCAGAATTGGTTGCATGCAACGGCCACAATGGCACAAACTGCATCTCAGACTGTGCAGGAAAGACACCAGGTTTATTTGGAACAGTAGGACCTGCTAGCTTATTGTGGATACATAGCAGTAAACAAAGGAAACACGTGTCACTTTGTAAGTGCTACAGGTTGGAGATAATATACAAAAGTACAGCAACCATGGTGCCTACATTCATAAATGCAGAGTTAACAGGGGAACATAAAAATGTCTCTAAACTGCTTTTCTTCCTCAAAGAACAGATCTAAGCCTCTTTTTTCCTTCTTATCTCGATCCAACGGTGAAGCTTTTGTTTGTACTTCAGGAGCAGAGAGACTGTCGCGCTACCGGGAGAATCAACATCGGGCAACTGTGACACGTCACACACACTCACTCGTGTTGGTTACCTCTCACAAACCTACTGTCCATATCCCACTGTGAACAGAAACACAGCAGAACAACATAGACTGTACACTTCACAACTGCAGACTTGCGAGGATAGCCTTTCTGTAAACACAACATTTACACCTGTACATGTTATTGTGAAAGCGCAGAAGACAAGCTGGATGTATTGTGTGATACTACAGTATCAGAGATGTTATATTACAGTATGCCAAGCTTGGTCCAAATTGCAACGCTTCCATATTTCCATGTTTGCAAAATGTCACACAGCAATCTTTTAAAGTGAAAATGAATTGGCATATTTCAAAAGTGAAGCTACTCATCATTCAATAAGGTTACTGAGTTAACTTTGGTATACAGCATTCTACATCTATAGTATGACAATTTTGTGGCAGTTTTAGCTGTGTTTAATCAGAATTCGACACTGTAGCAGCCATAAGCCAATATTAATACAATACAGATCACTTCTCAACAATGTTTTACTTTTGATACATTAGCAGCCAAAAATTCTACTGTTACAGCAAGTTCTCAATTAAAAGATTATTTGTAAAGAATACATTAAGTGTCTGTCCATCATTCTGAAAAGAAAAAAGGTGACCTATCCTTTCACATGCGTGATCTGGTACCTTTATCTGTGATCTGGTTAATAAATAAAATCTGTCCAGTATTGTAACATCTATCCTACCATAAATATATCGATGTATACGCGTGTGTTCATTACATTTAATATTTTGTTTAGTTTTATTCAGTGACAGGAATTGTATGTACTGTATACTGTAAGTATGGATATCAACCCTGTCAGATATGGTGATTGTATAATTTGACTGCAGCGCAAGACCAACACCTATGAAACATATAAACCATACACGTAACAAGTGTAGACATGAGCGTCCAGGCAGCAGTAGGATGTAGACAACCATCCAGGTTCTGAGGAGGCTATGCCAGGGTAAGACCCAACAACATTGAATCATTTTTGCTACTCGGAATTCCACTTGGGAGTCCCTCTATGGAGACACTGAGAAAGGTGCACACTGGGATTTGGAGTTTGTGTCTAGCATGGTGCCTCAGAACATGGACTGTCCTTTCAGTCGCCTGGGTTCCCTCAGAGGCCTGCAGCAGCTGGAGGACACATGCTCATGGAGGGTTTGGCAGTTTACCATCTCTTTCCAAGTAGCTAGTGTGTCCAACAGTTCAAAGAAAGTAAGAATAAGACAGTCAACAAGTCAGTGTTGGTTCTAACAGGAGTCATGCTAGTGTTACACAGTATTTCCTCCTCTTCCAGTCAGACACCTGGAGAGAGAAACTCTCAACCTGTGGAATGCATGCCTGATATTTGTGTCCTTTTATGTTTCATTGTAGCCCCAGAACTCTCGCATTCTTTCTAACTATGTATGTTTAGTTTAATGAATGAATCTGTATTATCTTTTTTTGTCTCTAAAATCAGCTTACTGTTGGGAAACGATACTCCTTTTCCTGTCAGTAATGTCTAGTCAAGCCAGGAATTCTGGCATCCTGCTACCTTTGCTATTCACTCACATGACATCTCTTTTCCTTCCTTTCCTCTCCTGTCTTTCTCCAACTGTGATAAAACAGCAGGGATCCACATTGGTGAAAAGCAACTAGATTCTGCTTCACAGTCCAACAGCAGTCCAAAACTTTACAAAGTGCGCTACGGGCTCTGTTGAGCGCTTTGTACACTGCATGGCTGGAGTTCAGCGATGCTCATACATGCTGAGCCGATAGAGGAGAGCTGCCTCCATTATACATTCTGAGCAGCTGTTGGACAGCTGTTCTGAAGAGAAGCTGGAGGGGGGTATGCAGAGTCCACAGTTCAAACAGGGCTCCTCACCCCATCATCCAGGGGCAGGGCAGGGCCAGCTTCCTGGTTGGCGCAAGCCAACCAATCGGGGCCGTCCTCGCACTCAGATTTAAGTCCGTCAGGGGAGGCCTCAGGTGCGAGTCCCACTGATACATATACGGTTTATACAGGTGCACCGACACACAAAGCTTCATGCTCAAACTAGTACAAATGCAGGCAGGACAAAAAAAAGAGACATGCCAAGCCCCCCCCCCCCCCCACACTCTTTTTCAAGTCCCCTGCTGCCTTCAACTTTTCCTCTGATTACAGTTTATCTGACGCCTTTCATGATATCTTTTATTCTGTGTGGGCAGTGGAGTCTGTTTCCGTACTGTTGTTTGATTTGTGTCTTTGTTTTGAAGTGGCGAGGTTGAGGAAGGGGGGAGTGTTCCAGAGCATGGGGAGAGAGAGAGAGAGGAATGGAAGCTTTGAAGAGAGGCAAGTTTGGGATCCGCCAGTGTCTCCGAGGGGGCAGGGGTGCCTTTGAAAGTAAAGAGTAGTGAGGGAGGGAGGGAGGGAGGGAGGGAGGGAGGGAGGGAGGGAGGGAGGTGAGAGAAGAAGGGAAGCGATAGAAATAAAGAAAGGGGGAGCAAGGAGGCTTCTTTCACTTCTGGGTGAGGTATGCTCCAATAGTGAGGCTGGCAGCTCCCAGCGCGGCCAGGCCGAACACAGTCTTAATGGAGGGCCAAGAGCAACTGAACACAGAATCCCTCTGTCTGTCATACAGCTCCACGAAGGCCTCCTGGGGGACAGAGGAAAAGAGAGACGGAGTGTTAATGCAAATGTGTCTGTGCAAGTGCAAAAATATGGGTGTGTGTTAGCGTGCGTGCATGTATTCCAAGCTGCTGGGGGGTCTCCTTGGAAGTGCCTGGCTGCAGAGCTAAATCCCCTTGGCCGTCATCCAACAAGAGTGTTATTACATGCATGCAGGAGGCCGGATCCATTTCAGTCCAGCGGCCTTCGCAGCCTGCTCCACAAAACTCTGAATTCTCTTTAAAACACAGAAATGCAAACACTCGAAAGCTGTGACTGGCACCGGCGTGCAGAACATCCCTGAAACACAGGCAGCCAGACAAGGAGATACAGAATGAATACTGTACAGTCTATAGTAATTATAGTATAGTATAGTCTATAGTAAGAGCGTCTGCTAAATGACTAAATGTAGTAATTTCAGTTCAATGTCCCTCTGGGAGAAAATCTATTTCAGTCTGTCTTGATTGAAATCAAGGTTAAAAAACACCCACAGTAATTATGTTTTGTATACTATTGGAACACATGAATACATGTGTTTGACCTTGATCTAATAAAGGGAACAAAATGGGTCATCATCGTCTCAAAGTGTCATGTTTAATTTGAGTGCAAGACAATATTTCCAGCTACCACAGCAAACAGCCTCTCACAGGATGTCTAAAATAGGCATCTATTCCAAACTGCTGGGGAAAGACAAAAGTATTTCCTGCCTCCATCTCCTCCCTTCCTTTCCTGTAGCATTCCTGAGGCTGGGGGACATTGACACAAAGGAGGGATCAGCACTTTCTTCCCAGTTTAGGCCCTCTGGTACCAAAAAATCCCACAGCACTCTGAAGTAAATCACTGATGAGGCTAAACATTGTGTATCCCCTTTGTTCAAATCTGATGATCATCAATTAACTTGCACTAAGAAGAGTTGAATGGTGAAATGCGGAGCACAAATTAACGTCAGATGTTGAGAGGGAGACATGTAGGTCATTCAACCTTCATGGTAAAGGGCCTCATCTCTCCCCCTCCAAGATGATAACAACCCCACCCCCTGGGAAAATAGTTTTCAGGTATTAATTAGTGTTCCAATGCCTTTGTCAGACCTCCTACTGTGAGGAATGTAGGCACACAGGAGGGCTCCTCGAGCAAAAAAAAAAACAGATAAAGTGTGCCCTCTCTTTTCTGCAGGAAAAACTGTTTGTTGAGGTAACCGCACAGTAAAACATTACAGCTAAACTGCTGATGTGAAGAGGGTCTAAATGTGTTTGAGAGAAACATCCCTGCTTTTCAGGTCCAATATAATCGTTATTCAACTGGCAAACTAGCAGCCATAAATGTGTGTTTCGTCAACAAACCCTGAGACAACGTTCCATGGTCATGCTGTCAGAGGGCTGTTGACTGTGGTACAGTATGAGCAGCTACAGAGGCAGCAGACCCTGAAAGGAAGCCGAGTCAGGTGGACATCATGAGTTCAGCTTCCACAGCTTTCTCACCCACATGCGATTTAACACCGACACGTCTGTCATGTGATGAGTGAAAAGGCAAGGTCAGCCTCTCTCTCTCTCTCTGTCACACACACATGCTTTCCGTGTTTTTTACAGGTTATTGTATGAAGTTATATTGGGTCAAATAGAAAACAACTGAGACTGACTTTATTGTGAGTCCGAATTGTCAACGCTGTCCTTCAACAGACCATCTGCTGGCCCCGGTGGCCCAACAACTGGGGACTCAGACCAAGATGACAAGGATATGGTTTCCAACCACTCTCTAGCATTTCACCAAGAGAACTGTTTGGCTCAGTGACTTTTATATAGGTCAACACATTCACATGAAAAGCAATAACCCAGACCAAATCCTGCATATCCCTCTGTAGAGCAGAGGAGTACAGAAGAGTCTTGGGCCTTGGAAAAGGGGGGCCAAGTTATTTCCAGTGTCATGGTTACCACCTGGTAATCACACCAATTGATGTCATGTTGGTTTGACACATGATTTGCTTTCCCACCAGCAGGGACTGTTTCTTTAACTTGCCTGTTCGTTTACTTTTCTCATGACAACCACAATAATGCCCTCATGACGTGTCTCTCACGTGAGTTCTTTCTTACACTGTTCTCCTCCAAGTAGTTCCTCATAAGGAAGTAGAACATTTAGAACCTTTACTGAATGCAAGGCAGGGGGTATCGCCTTACTGTGGTCAATTGTTGAATAAGCTTAATATTACTTGTTGTTTGGTACACTTGGCTAGTGGTGTCTGTTTGAATACCAGCAGTGCTTAACCGTGAGAGAGGGCTGATTAGACAGTTATATCTCCGTTTAAAGACATTTTTGTGGGTAATTAGAGGCAGCCTGGGAGTTCTCACTGCACAGGGAGAGCGGGAGAGAGAGAACGAGAGGGATGTGGGTTAAAGGTCAGACTGTAATTAAAGTTCCAGTAGAAGCTTCGATGCAGCATCCACCGCGGCTCAGTCGAGCTTGTCCCGATGCTTGGCTTTTCACCGGCCATGGATGTACACACCAGTACACAAACACACCTCTCAGCACTGAAAATCTCTAATGACATTCTTGTCATGGCTTCCCCCAAAGCTAATTAAACTAAAACAAAGCTTCTGGTTCGGACTGAGAGGGGAGCACAAAGAGAAAAATAGAGTCTGCTAGAGTATGAGTTGATGGGGAGGGAAGGAAACTATTTAAAGGGAGGCATGAAGTCTTTAGAAATAACTGATTTGTAATAAAACATCATATTTTGTGTATTGTAACCCCAAAGCATTGGGGAGAGGGAAGACTGGGCCTCCCTGCTTAGGTCGTTGCCCCCGCGACCCGATCCCCGGACAAGCGGCAGACAACGACGACGACGAACCCCAAAGCATTGTTTTCATCCACCTCAGACACGAGAAATGGCCACCTTGAGCACACAGCAACAAGGTCGGCCACGTCGCCCATGCATTCCCAGAGGATCGTCTATCGATCTATTGCCGAGAAAAAACGATGACAGAGGAGTTTGCCGTGCCACACATTACCCTATCCCCCAGAAACCTCTGCCATCAGCAGTCCAGGTCATGCCAACGACCCAGATGAGACAACTGGGAGAGTCTAGGACTGAGAGCTCTTGGACAACAATGTAACACATGACCAACAACTGGCAGATTTCGTCCGAATTCTGGCAATGCAAATGAGACCTAAATATAGCTTATTTTACAGGCTGAATAGACCTGCAATGTATAAGATAGATTGTAATAGTACTGTAAAGACACAACTTTAACCAAACATGTTTTAAATAAGTGATTGCTAAAGATGTGGTGAATGTTGCAACAATGTTTGCAGTAATATTCCCAGTAAAGACTAGATGTGTGTATTAGCTATCATTTATTGCGAAACGATGCCTGTGTTTTTGGTGAAAGAGACCAGCAGAAAATCTCATGGCACACTTAAACCCTCCTGTCTCCTAAACAACCTGCAGATACCCTCTTCTGCTCATAAATATTCAGAACCGTGTCAGCAGCAGTGTGTTTGCAAAACAACCCAATCTCCCACGGGCCTGTTTACTCTCCTGGAACTAGCCATGTGAGCCAAGACGGTAAATCACCAACATGACACATCCGTTTTTATGCTCTTCATGATTCATCTCTTTAGAACCACAAGATAAATCTGTAAACTGTAGTCTTGCTTGTTGAAGTATTGTTGTTTTACAAGTGTAAGTTACTTTTTTAAGGGGGTGGATTTGCATGCTCCACAAAAACAGGAGAAATCAGATACCATGTGACTACATCTTGGATTTGGCACAGAGTCTTTATGAATTACAATACTTTATGTTTCCAGAATTTCCATGTTGACCTTCCCCAAACTATAATATGATACGAGTGGCTCCTGTATTGTTGTGGAGCTCTTAGTATTGAACAGCTTTGATCCTGAGAACAAACAAAGAACGGGATGACCTTGGTGTCCCAGGGGAGGAGTGTAGGCGGATAGCTACAGACAGGGTCTGCGCTTCGATTGGTCGATGTCCCATCTCTGCCGGCCCAACCTGATTGGTTCATGGAGATTTCACACCTTTGCGCTTGCTTTGGGCATATCATTTACAGCCAGACACCAAGGGACGCTCTGATTATATACAGCCCGGGACATCAAAGGAAGAGCAAAACCACATACTCACATAGCAAATGAGACAATACCTTTCCTCTTTCTGAGTCTGTACAGCAGGCAAAGTCCGGTTCATTGTGACATCATTTTCAAACCCAACACTTTAGTAAAAATTACAATCCCAGCGTCAAACATCACAAAGAAAGGTATGCAAAAAAATAATAATGATTTGCTTGTGCACACTACACAGGGATTAGGTCAAGGAAGAGGAGGAAATGACTGTGGAGAGCCACTGCTGTGGCTGCTATAAATAACAACAAGCCAGGCCAGGGCTACGAGATACCAGCTCCACTGGCTCTGAGGTCAGGGCTGCCCAATCTAATAAAGCTGCTCTCATCTCCAGAGCCAGGTTCCACTTAAAGAGCACCAATGACATGATCGCTCACAGCAATGGAGAGTGGACGGAGGCAGGGGACCCTGAGTCATCGGCCCACACTCAGGGGTGGGGGAGCAGGGAGGTGTGGAGGGGAGGAGGGAGGTGTGGAGGGGAGGGAGGGGAGGGGAGGCAATGGGGTGTGGAGGGGAGAGGTGAGGAGGAGAGAGGTGAGTGGGGGTTGTGGGGGAGGTAGGTGTGGGTGAGAAGGGTGTGGGGATGGCTGGTGTGGGGGCCGAGGGTGTCGGCGCATGTTTCAGCCGTGTGACTGGCCGGAGCCAAGAGGACAGGAAGTCTGCCGCCCTGCTCCCCTTCTGGGACTGCAGCAGAGTGGATAGGCTGCTGGGATGGGTGACACCATCGATCCCATGGAAACCACCGAAAACCACCACTGGCTCTTTGCCTGGCTAAGGACCCTGGGAAAAATGTTTGCAATGGTTGTTTTGATTATTCATTCACTTAGAAGTATGCGGGCAGTCTAGGAAAGAGCCACTTAGTTACCAGGAGTAAAATGCTTGGTATCTGAGTCACACGCGCGTAACCTTGCCCGGACAAGAGCCTGGTTACCACCCTGTGGAAAAGACTAGAGCACCAAGGATCAAATAACCGACTCATTCCAAGTTCCGCTCTGAACTCGAAACTAGGAATGTTATCAGCCTGAAGTCCAATAAGAGAGAGAGGACAAGTCAATGGCACAGCATGGACCAATCAGCGAGCGTGAGAGACCCTCTGCTGTGGCCAGTCCTGTGTGCCTGTGCGGCTCAGATAGCGGCTCTGATCCAGACCTCCAGAGCGTGGGAACCGGAGAAATCCCAGGTGGCCTGCAGCCTTCTCTGTCCCAAACAGCCCTGTGGGAGGAGGGCTGTTCCTGCGACACTCCCCTGTCACGTCTTTTTAAAGACCCCAGTCCGTCCCCAAGACCCTGGAGCCACACACCTCCTACCAAGCCTCAGTCACACAGCAGTACCAACATCATGTTTCATCTGACTTTGGTGTTTGTTTTGCTTGGCTTCACAGGCATGTCTGAGCTGTACTTGATGATTCACAGTTAGAAAAAGGGAGAGTTCTTCGAGAGGTTAACAATAAGTTCTCGCTAGGCATAACCCCTGTGTACGTCAGAGGCTAATTAAACAGCTTCCTGTTCCAGCGGCGTTGCAGATGACATCATTGTCTGGTTTAGAACAAGCTCCTCTGTGGTAATACCAGCCCAGGCCAAATCATGGAGACTGTGCCGGTAACTAGGACAGAGTTACCAGCAAACCAAACTTGTTGTTGGGCTGATACCATGGAAACAGGGAGGAAGAACAGCTGGAAAGAACTACAGTTGCCTAGAATCAGCCAATACATTTAGACCATGTACAATACAGAACACAAGTAGTCATTGTTCAACTTCTGCAAGAGCATTCAATACAAATCAGACTACTTAGTAGTCACACTCACATATAGTTTTGATCTGTCCACCAAAAAACTGTAGTTAACTTGCCTTTAACCTAGGCACTTTATATAATCAAGCTTCTAAAGAGAAACCACTTACGCCTACAGTTTATGAGTTTCAGTCCTGGTAAGCAGCTTGAGATTAATTCATGTGAGTGGAGGAGAAAGTATTAGAAGATCAAAGCGAGATGGGCCCTGGATGATAGGCTCTCTGCTTTCATACAGCAGACGTCTTGTAGAGAGTCAAGCCTCTAATGAACCCTCGTCAGTTTTGGCAACAAGATAGCGGACAGGTTATACGTGATTGGTTTACATGAGGATGAGTTTCAGGTCAGGCTGAGGATCCTGTCAGCCATGTAAATCAGACAGAGAGAGAGAAAGAGTCTGCTGTGCATGTCAGAAACATGGGATCTCAGGTGTCCGCTATATCAGGAAAAACAATTGATCTGTTCAAGGAATCAAGGACTGGTTCATATCTGAAGTGCTAGGGAGAGGAGCAGAGGTTCTCTAGAGAACAGTCGAGGTAGCTCATGTCAGTAAAATGTTCTTCCTTAAATCAGTCAGAAGACACACAGAAGAAAACAAACTGCAGACTGGAATTCTGGAATGCATGACCTCTTGTCTTAGTTTCTCCCTCTCCTTTTTTGAGTATGAGGTCATGGTGGAACTTGGGGATTGGGAAGGAATCTTACACAATACACTACTTCACTCTGAGCTGGGACCTCACAGTGCCCGTGCTGCCCAGTAGGCTTGCCCTTCAATTCAGTTGAACAAACACACCAACAGTGTAAGTCATGCTTCACCGTCCATCCAAGTGACCAGTGACAGCAATGTGACAGGACATCTGTGCAAATGCTGTGAGAGACACCCAAGTCAAAGTGGAAAAGAAACAAGGGGAAAGTTTGCCAACCTCTCTCAAGCGACCAGCTGATCTCTATCCAGGCTGGGGGAGGGAGGGAGGAATGAGAAGAATGCATTAAAGTGTGCAGACAAACGGCTCCTCTGTGAGTCTGAGGGGTCTGATATGAGAGGTATTCAACCCCAGACATCTACTTACCCCCCACCCTCCCTCCCTCTCTCTCAGAGACCCATGAGAAACGCAGTTGGCTCATCGCAAACATTACGCAACAGTGAATAAAAGCCCTTTGTTTCCGATGGGCTAAAAGCGCTCAATTGTCTAGTGACGGAAATAAATGGACTACGAGGCTAGGTATTCTTACATATTCTTACTTTTGATTTGCAGTGTCTTTAGTCTCAACTTGTGTAGGACTTCAAATACAGTAATCTAATCAGCAGTGCTGTTGCTCCTTGCGTCCTTGGCTGTCCAACATAGAAGCCTAGCGGAAACAAGTGCACCCTATCTGGTGAAAGACAATTAAATAGCTTGTGAACAAGTGAGATGAGCTGGCCCGGTGGATGTCCCTTGGACAATAGCAAAACATTTCAAGTCTTTTTTTCCCCCAAACTCCCTAGGAAATAAAGATCCGTGGAAATATGGATGGCGTGCCCTAAATGGCCATTCTTTGCTTATTTAGAGCTTCAATGAACAAGCAACCTTGTTGATAAATTCTGCTGAAAAAGTTGCTTAGGACTGCCGTGTGATTGGTGTTGGGACTTCATTGCATCTGGAGTGTGTGAGAGTACTCTCACAGCAGGATACAAAACACCACAGAAGCACATCAGATGACCAATGCGCGTGATGACTACTGATGTGAACCAACAAGTCATGCGCAATCTTATATCAATCGGTTACTCATCCTGCTTTCATACACAGAAACATGCCTTGTCTCTCTTTACCTGAATGCTAATGTTTACGCTCTCCTTTTCTGTCCCTTCTTCAGTCATGCACACTTTTACCCCATGCCATTTCCCTATGGCTCTGCCAACCCACAGTACCTTGACTCTTTGCCATCTTTCTTTGGCCGTGCCAATAGTGACTGGTCCTGGCAGCAGGCAGACCTAGGTCATGTTGCAGCTTGTGGGGCTGAGCAATGGGGACAGGCAGGGAGGGCAGGCCGTCCCTGGACCTCAGCCTGTGATGTGGTGGGGCTCCTGTTTAGCCTGTGGTCTTGGGTCTGGCTCTCATTACCCAGGCTGTTTGTAGTCTAATGAAGGCTCCTTCCCCTCCCTGTACTCCCGGCCTGTTGCCTCCATCCCCGCTGATCAAAGTCTCCTAATCCCTGCTGCTGTGGCCAAACGCTTTCATCCAGTAGCACTTTTTAACTCCTGTTGTAATGGTGGGACGTGTGTAATGTTCCGGCTATGATAACGTAGACGGGACATGAAGGAGAAGCAAATAGAAAAGGTCAGTCACGTGTGGAGAGATGTGTAACTGTTGGACAGGTCAAAGAGGGGGGAAAGATGGTGGGAATAAGCCATTAGACTAAGCGGCGGATGTGAAAGGGTTAGAGTAGCCAACAGGGATGTGTTCAGTGTACATTGGTAGCCTTCGTTTGGGACCAAAGGCCCCGCTCTCCAGTCCAAATACAGCCTGTTTAAAGGGGAGGGGAGGGTGGAATTGGACTCTTTCTTTCTCTGTTTTCATAATGGTGGGTGTTTTCTCCCTTTTTGTTTTTCAAGTCAAATTGGAATCAAGGAATGGAAGGTTTTATAATGGTCACATTACTCTTTTAATGAACTTCTGGTGGTTGGGTTCATGGATATACACAATGTCTAGACGTGTCTGAGGAGCCCCATGTTTGACACTTCTCTGGCCTAATAAAGCAAAATGGGAGCCTCATTAAGTATCTAACCATCATAGGAACTTCCTGCTCCCTAGCTTATGGGGTCTTCTTTCAGCCTCCACACAGAGCGGTTAGGCTTAAGTTCAGAGCTGAAACCATAGAGGAGCACAGTGAAAAACACCCACACCAAAATGTAAGGGAGCCACCCATAGTTATGGACCCCATGAATTGGCTCCTTTAAATGGATTCAAAATACAGACAAGCCCCAAGTGTAATATGGTGTTGCCCCGTGACACTTTGAGCAGGTGGATTTCTAACTGATGCGTACCAACACAGTGTTCTCTCTGTCCTTCAGTGACAGACTGCTCTTGTAGGTGTGGGCGGACGTGCACGATGCTAGGCGAGGAGTTTCACGCGAGCGTCGTTTACTTGATCCCTGCTCCTCGACGTCCACACGTGGGAACGTTCCCCCAGCAGGCTTTCATCTCTGCAGCCTCACACAGGCATCACCCCCCTCCTCCCAGCACTTCAAAACCAATCAGATGTCATCAAAGGTGACTGCCGAGGGGTGTGGAGGAAGGGGGTGGGGGGCAAGCCCGCCAGGAATCAGAGCTTCAACTCGCGCCAGCCAAACCTGCCAGATTCAAAGTGCTCAAATGCTCATCTGCCCAAGTTCTCTGACAAAGACGTATTCTATGGCTTTATGCTTGTTCCGAAAGATAAACATACGTTTATCGATTGCGTTGGTTGACAATTGCGTTGTCACGTAGTCAATCTTTCAAACATCCCAGAAGTCCTGTAGATACAGAGCACCTCACCAAACGTTGGACAGGAGTATTGTCTCCCAAATCTCTTGTTAATGAAGTTTTGTTTGGCATTCTTCTGCAAGCCATCACAAGGGTAGAAAGTGTCGCAAATCGATTTTCCATGTGCCATTATTGCATTATCGCTGTTTTCAGAGCTGAAGCTTACGGTGTGAGGAAAGTACCAATAATAATGCCATGTTGTTTGTTAATGACCAATGCTGTGCCCGGTGGTTTTTTGGAAATTCCCAGCAGTGGAGATATGGTAAAGCTAGCAGGAAGCTATCCACCCCGGGGCTATCTGCCTCCTGCCACGGCTTACATGTCACCCTGTGACAACACAGCACTATTGATTCACACCACCATATCCGCTTCTCGGTATGTGTGTGTGTGCATGTGTGCATGACCACTGTGACAACAGAAGATAATTGATTTGCACAAGCACATCCGCTATTTTGTTTGCCTGTCTTTGTGTGTCTGTGTGTGTGTGTGTGACTGTGTGTGTGACTGTGTGTGTGTGTGTGTGCTGTACAGCTGCGTGGTTTGCTAAGAGAACCTATCTGGCTTACACTTTCTGTGACAGCACCATATGAGCACCACCCAAACGCAAATAAACAGTTGTACTGTAGTATATTCAACAGCGCTGGCCATTGTTGCCCTACAAACGAAATCGTTTCTAGTGAGTCTCTTGGGAGTCTCTAAATATCTAGAATAGCCAGCAACAGGGTGGAGCTGTTTAACCCCCCCGCCCCACACGCACACACACACACACTCACACACTTGTTCCCAGTGAAGCTGGCTGGGTTGTGCCCAGTGGCAAAGTCACCCAATCATCTCAGTACTACAGTCTCTGAACACATGAAGACCATCACAGATCTTTTTCCAGACAGTTATGGTATATTTTGCATAAAAAGTGAACTGTGCTGAGGGTAGCAGTTGGCGGCAGGGGGTACAGAAATGCACAAAGCAGGGATTTGATTGGGATGTGACAATTAAAGGCTAAACAGGAGAAGTGAAGCCAACACATCTATATTTAGAGGACCCCTCACATGGCTCTGCATTTTTCAAGGATGTGTCTCGCCACCTGACACTGTGCTCCAAGTCTCAGGGTAATAACTGTGTGTATGAGTGTGTTAATGTGGGTGTGTGTGCTTATGTGCTTATGCAGGATATGGTATCTGCCAATCGATGCATGGGCAGCCCTTGGGGCTGTATTTGAAGGGTGTCCATTTAGTGTCTGAGCTTATCCAGCTCATCCATTATTCATACACGTGTGTTCCGAGATGGCTGTGCTCAGAGGTAGCACATGTCTCTCACCATGGAGTCAACAGAGAGGGAAGGCCAGGTCACATACAGGACTCTTTTGCACCAACACAAACCTCTGCGGTTCACATTCACAAACATACATGGACGAATGCATACCATACAATTAAAGACCCTCCTACCATAAACACACACACACACACACGCACCAAAACACACATACAACCCACACAGAAACAGACACAAAGTTTATCTACCGTCCGGGTCTCTGTGTGACATCAGCCAGCCCCAGACAGCGAGGCTAATATGATTGTCCAACAGAAAGAACAAACTGTTCACAGTCCACACCCTGTGCTGGCCACTCAGGAAAGCAACACCCAGGTCGTCCCCATTATTTATTTACAGTGTTCCTGTTCTGACATTCCTAAGGCTCTCCTCAGGGAGAGACAGAAATAAGAGCCAGAGGGGTGGAGGAGTCTGGGATGGAAGAGAGGAGAATATGATGATATAATACAATAATAATGATATTTATAATCAATACATGATTTTACTCATGTAGATACACTACAGACACATCTGAAGATTTTTCAGTGCATGCTTTTACTTAGATCCATAACGCTAGAACTTCCTCTTTCACCTCACGGCTTTTGTGTTTGACAGAAAGCTGGTTCCTTGGTCAGGCCAACACGATCAGCATGATCACTCGTAGTTGCTTTCGTCTTAAGAGAGCGCTGTCTCTCGTCACAAACTCTCAACTAGTTGAAATTTGGTCCCATAGTAAAAGTGAACATTCACACACCGGTCCGAGCCCAGAGCCCAGAGCCCAGAGCCCAGAGCCCAGAGCCCAGAGCTCAGAGCCCAGAGCCCAGAGCCCAGAGCCCAGAGCCCAGACGCGACTATCAGAAGGAAATGTTACTGAGATTACAGTAGCTGGGCTCGGTAGGCTGCTGAGCCTAAACACAGTGGCAGATGGTGAGCGACCGAGGCCCACTCAGCCAGAGGGGGGAAACCTGGCCCCTTTAAACACAGCTAAGCTTCAACATTCTTTTAAAAGTTTCTATTACAGCTACGGTTTCTAGTGTCCACATCCAGAAACTGCACTGGGGTTGAAAACGAAAATAGGGTTGTTATGAAGTTGATTTACGGTGTATAAACCATCTGGCTGTGGTTGATAGTTGTATCTGCGTCCGACACCCGATTCCCATCATTTCCTGCTATACCCGCTTGTCCTGGCATTGTATCGCCTCAGCCCAGATCAATCTGAGTAATCCACAGGGCCTGAGCTGCAAGACGGGTTGGCTGGACTGAATAAACAAGCATCACTCTCCAGGGGGAGTGTCTGTATGTCTGCAGTCAGCCGGGCGGCCAGCTTCTCCCTTTCATCCTTCCACAGACACCTCAGCCTGATGGAGATTAATGACTTCCCAACTGTCCCAGTTCCTTTTAGGGCTCTGCAGAATAAGAAGAGAGGTGCAGACAGAGGCTCATACTGCCCTAGCAACATGGCTCAGCCCCACCCACTACCTCTCCTTTCCTCTCCTCACCCGCCCAAACCCTCCCTTCACAGGGTTTTTTTGGGAACCCCCTACTTTCAGGGTTGACCCAATCACATCTGTTCTCCATTGTCTCCAACTCAAACACCTGTCTTTTAGACAGGACCACCTGGCTTGCTGCGCACTGTAGCCTTTTGTAGTCTTCTCATTGGTCAGAGGGAGGATGGTGTCCTCCAATCGTTTGTCCCTACCTCCCAAGTTATATTCCAGGTGCGCTCACCCCCTCCCCCACCACCGCCCCCCCGACCCTCATACCCACCCAAACAAAGAACTGTATAAGAGAAAAACTGCTGCAGATTCAATTCAGAAAACTGAGAATTTTTGCAACAACCCCCCTTGCCCAGATCTCCCAGACCGAATGTGTCATTTCAGTTTAGCAGACGCCTGCCGCTCCGTCCAATCACAGAGTATTTACTGAAACCGCCCCACAAATAAACACAGGTGTGCCACATGTGGGTGGTGACGAAGACATAACAGGTCTGAGTGGCCCACACTGTCTGGCTTTGAGACTGTTTATCCAATCAAACTCACTGACCTAAACTCGCGTAATTTCTATGGCCACAAAAGACAGGAAAAGGCTGAATTTACCCAGGTGGAGAAAAAGATTGGAAAGCTACACAATAGACAACACAAGTGTAGAGGTGACTGGAGGAGGGACTGTATGGGATAGCAATCCCAAGTTTACAAGACAGAGCCTGTTCAGTCCTAGACA
Organism: Hypomesus nipponensis; assembly: GCF_054491055.1. Classification (NCBI taxonomy): domain Eukaryota; kingdom Metazoa; phylum Chordata; class Actinopteri; order Osmeriformes; family Osmeridae; genus Hypomesus; species Hypomesus nipponensis. The sequence goes on from NC_140370.1 coordinate 2,926,060, forward strand.
GGATTATGGACAACATCATTTTTGTTATTTTTGAACGTTTTTGTTATTTTGTTCCCAGAGTATATTTGGCTAGTCACAGGCTAGTCAATATTGTAGAGAGGCGTACCTATTTAGCTAAAACTGTCCTCAGGTACAGAAACAGGAAGCAGAGGGAAGCTGTTTTCCACACCACTCTCACATGATATGTAAAGCCACTATTAGGTTAATTAGTTTGCCAATACTTTCTATTTTTTGAGAGACAGCAAATGAACAAGCAGATAGAATGACCTCGCAATGGTACTCGGTTTCTCAGTTTCTAGACACCTAATACCTCTGCTAGTACACATTTTTCCATATTGATTTGCCTCACACACATCACATTGGCACCGTTAGGGCACATTGGAAGATAGATAGATCTCTATCGTCCAAGTATAATGCTTGGATTTGACATGGCCGCACCACTGTAAGCTAAATCCAAGTTGACTCCACAGATCAGCACATATATTTTTGATCTGAAGTATAGGCCTACTTGAGGTAATCCTCCCAGCCCCCCAAGCATTCAAAAGAACATTCAAATCCAGAAGAGCCTGTAAACCATGGAAGATGTAGCAGGTAGAACCAGAGCACATTCCCCATTTTTGCAACTGGTTTACGTGTATCAGTATGTGCTCCAGATATTTCCATTTACCGTAGCAATTTTGCAAATGTAACTAATTCAACTTCTTTCAATATAGCCTCTGAACTGCACAATGACAACATTTTTGAGGATTGTGCCTTTTGCAAGCACATAATCCCAGCAAAAACATGACCTAAATTACAAACACATTTTCTCAAATAATCCCAAATTATCCAACTGGGATTTATCACTTCTGTACTCTCCCTCTCTGCATTTGGCACAGACAAGCAGTGTCTCCTCACTGTGGAAAACATAGACTATATGATGACCTAGATTGAAGCGCAGACACAAGCTCCAGAGACCTCTCCCTGGCATGGCAGGCAGAGCCAGAGCCAAGGCACAGGTTTTTCATAAAGAGACAAAAGAGTCTCCATCCTGGGTGCATTGAGGAGTGCATGTTAAACACACAGCCAAGCAGACTGGCACTCTGGTTTTCCTAGAGGGCCTTCTCTCTCTCTTTCTGTTCCCTTGCCTTTGATATTAGGCACAACCTGCCACCTTCAGGGGCCGGGGCAGACTCAAGGGGAATGCTAAACGCTCCTTCCTTTGGAGATGAAATGATCTGTATAAATCATTGATTAGCCTCCCAGCTTCAGGGTAGATAATAGAGCAGTGCAAACGCATGTTACGCTCTCATTTGGAACACTTCTGCCAATTAAGAGTGTAATTTGGGCTAGTTTGGGATTATTGACTGATGAGGAAAGGTGAAGAGGGAGGCAGCCGTATTTTACTCGTCAGAGAAAAGCGGAACAAAGGCACAATGATGGGATTTGTGTTCAGTGATGCATGCTCGGATGTGTCCATTTAATAAATGTGTTAGTGTGTGTGGAAGTGCAAGTGAAGTATGTGTGTGGAACAAGGAGGGAGGGGGGAAGAAAGAGAGTGGCCATCTTTATTCATGTGGTCATCATTGCTGCCCAGTCCTGCATTCCTTGGGGGCCTAAATACATTAACTCAATGGTACCCTCTTTTGGCATGCGTCTGGCATGCTCTGCCCACCGGCAAGTGGAATGAGGACCTTAGCCAATTACCAATCGCAGTTAGAGTGTAAAGAAATTGAACCACTGCACACAAAATGAAGACGTGAATTGTAATGTTGAGAAGGAAAGACGATCTCAAAAACATTCTGCGGTCTGTCTGAATCGTCAAATAGGAATGCACATCTGGTCTAGAACATCTCAACTGTCACTGCTCCAAGCCGAGCAGGCGGGCTATCAGTGAGAGCGTCGGGAGGTGTGACAGGGAATATAGTGTCTCATTGGTCTAGGCAGCATGACAAACAATTGAACCATCAAATCAGGACACTGTATGGCTGATGTCGTTGTTCGGAAACGTGCCCACAGTCCCTGCGTAATGAGCGTCTATAGGTCAATAGAGATTTAATGGTGAACAGCGACTAATGCCTACCCATCCCCCGTTCTCCTGGATCCAGTTGTGAAGTGGTCCATTTAGGTATTCTGTCATCCACGCCGCGATGTGATCCACCTGCGATGTCATCTCCTTGCTCACGCACTCCACGCATATTGTCCCCCCAAACTCAAAGAACGCAATAATCCTTCCCCAATTCACCCCATCCCTAAACAGTTCATCTATCACCTCAGTGAATCTCCGCTCCGCTATAGAGGACGTGAGATACAGTTGATGTGACATTTCTGCAAAATCGGGCTGATAAAGCCTTTCGAGTTCGTCTCCAGCTTCACGTAAAACTCTGTGGATGGCGGCATGCGGATCAGATTGTGCGACCTTGTTAGAATTATGAGGGATGCTGTCCGGTTCGACGTCCGCTCCGTGACACCGCCGCGCCAGAACCGGCTGGGAAGGAGAAATCATTGAACCATTATTGGCAGTATCTTCTTCTTCTTCTTCTTCGTCGAATACCCACTCATATCCCCGTTTGAAGAGTTTGTGGCAAATATACTTTTCTACAATATTGCGGTTACTCCAGTTTGCCATAGCAGCGTTTAATTGGCACTAGTGATAATGTGACCAAAATATTACAGATCATAACCCATGGCTAATATAGACGTTCAATTCACTGTTTCAAAATACAACTCAAAATAAAGGGTACCGAGTTCCTTCATAAAATGTAGCTTTCGTAAGTTTGCATGATATCGAGAAATATGCGCGAAAACGGTTTTTGTTCACAGATTGGAAAAATGTCCATTTGAACAATTAGCCTAAATACCCCGAAAGTCTTGTTTACGCACTGTGCAAATCCAAGAAATCTTTATCTCATAAGAAAATCTTCGATGCCTTGGTCTAAAAGTGGCGATCGTTTCCTTCGTTTCCTAGCCAATAAAATCCAAACAGAAATACGGAAGAGATTGCAAAAATGTCCATACAAAAAAACAATTATACTACATTACAGCCAATGCAGTAATTGAGGATGAGAAAAGGTCAATGTGGCGTGTGCCCACAATCTGACACAGCCAACTATTCAAGCAGCTTTTAGTCAGAACAAGATAGCCTTCGAGAGGAAAGATATTCCTGCCTGTCCTCACTCCCGAATCCCAGTTTAGTGGGTTGCGCACTCCTTTTTGGTGATGTAGCTCTTACGTCATCCCCCCATATAAAGTTGTCGTCGTGCTTGCGCTTGGAAACTCCAGCGCGTATTTTTTTTTTTAAAGCACTTTATCTAAACTTGGAAAAACCGTCACGCGTGAAAAAATATTTACCGACTTTATTGCCAGACGGGTTTAAACTGTTAGGGACTTTAATAAAGCAGACATCCACTAAGTGTCAGTTTTTTGATAACCCATTCCTTAGTTTACACATTCAGATGATGTGATTTGGTTCACGTAAATATGTTTGCTGCCTGACTAGTAGCCTAATTGTGTTAATCTCTGATTATGCGGGACCACCCCAACCTGCTGAGGAAGGGGTGCTTTGATACGGCAAACACTTATCGATGCCCATCCCAGAACAGCCTATTAGGCTATTGATGAACTTGGATACCCTTATTGTTCTCGCGTTCTGTTCCAGTCCTCTAGTTACTGTCGTCTCCATCGATGCTTCCTTTCTTAGTCTCTGACAGGCCAAACAAGGCTTCTAAATTCTTATTTTCCTTGAGCTCTTGCCCAGGCTGATCCCCTCGTGGAAGATGAAAGTCGACTCATTCAAACAGAATACGTAAGACCTCCACAGCCCTCCTAGGCCCTGAACCTACCAATTCTGCACATCAACACTAGATCTTCTCCTTCACATTGAATCCCTGCACTCGCCGAGAAGAGACTGGGAGCGTACAAGACGGCTGTGTCTGTAGTGTATCCCTCTCGAACTGAATATCGATTTAATGTAGACACAGACAAATCCAGTTGAGGTAAAGACTTGTTTCTTAAACTGGGACGGCGTTAAAATGTTTTTACTTTACGGAATTATGTTTATTTTTACATGGAAAATGCTAGTTTGAATCCTATCTTAGCTACAAATACATTTCAAACGTGTTCTTATAACTACAGTCAATTAAGCAAATAAAGGAGCAGAGACGTGCAATTAGCCTAAGTTATTTCATGTATTATGCAAGAAAATAGGACAAAGAAACATTGTTACTCACATTTCCTTTAAATGGCACACAAGGTGAATTTTTAACAAGGCAAAAACATACACAACCAAAGGTGATGGAAACAAGCAGAGGCTTAAGATAGAATTAAGTACTTATAAACACTACATAATCTTAATTTAAAATATTGTGGACAGACACCGATACATGGGGAATACTAGGTTGTGAGTGTTATAAAACTGCCATGTTAAATATTGTGAGCATAGGCTTCATTTGCATAGCTTGAAAGTGTTTAAACCAAAAAGTAAGCTACGTGTCATGTTGAGACTACCTCAACATGAAAAGGTGATTCCAATAGATGCGGGCACTCCTTACATAAAGCTACAAAGTGCCAGACAGTGAGCCTTGTCCAACGTCAAATGAGAACATCATCACAAGTGAGTCATCCATTCTCACCATCATATTTTGGGTTGAGTAAGGCCTTGCAGTACAATATAATTGGAATTGGCAAAAAAATCTGCAGAAGTTTCAGATCAAATGAACAAGAAAACCACAAGCGGTTCAAGTGACATTTTTTTTCTGTGGACAGATCCATTATTTTATGCATTTTAGCTTATCATCAGTAGTCATCTCTTAAGGCTTACAATGAGTCCCCAGAAGTATAGTGCTGGCTGAAAACTAGGATAAACAGAGCAGCAACATCAACAAAACAAATCTCAAAACGGTTGCATTGCATTTACCCAAACTGTCTCAATACATTTTGGCATTCAGATATTGGTGGTTTTAAAAAATATATTCCTACTTTTCTGGTTTGTATTAAAGTACAATCTCCCCACTAGTGATGGATAAAAGGAAGACTAGAACGAGTTCGCTGCTTTTTTTTCTTTCAACAGGCAAAACGTTGAGAAGATAAGGAATGGGATGCTGGAAGGCTGTTGGGACATTGATTAGGACTTTGAGACTGACACAGTCAGTTAGTCAAGTCAACATCCTTAGAAACACTGTATGGAATCAGACAACCATCATCTTATGAATCCAAGACGTTCAAAACAGTTTCCCCTTGATCTTTTGCCCTTTTTATACAACTGATCTATAGCGCCCTCACTGGGCTTTCTAGGGCAATGCTCAAACCTGTGACAATGCCCCATGTATGTCAAGGATCGCACTGTGTACTCAAACATACATAAACACACACACACACACACACACACACACACACACACACACACACACAAGTGAGTTCTCTGAAGAACATGGTGTGGATGGCTCAGGCAAAGAAAAATTCTGTAATGGTTCCGCTTGTATGAACTACAAGAATGATCTGGGCTGATAGGCAGAGGAAACTCAACTCCTTGTGATCGTTTTTTTCATCCTGACAGTGTGTAATGGCTTACTCTTCTTTCCCTGGGGCTGACTTGGTCACTTACAGCACAAACACGAGAATCACAATGACAAAGCGTCAACACATATCCCCAAATCCCCATATCCTGATGCACACACCGACGCGTGCACATATTCCCTCAAAGAAGGTATATAGCAAAATACACCTTTACTTACAAAAACGCTGGTCTGGGATTGATTATTTACCAGATGAAAATTAAATGGTTGCGTTTAGCTTACGTAAAAGAGATCTTGGCCCCTCATCACAGAAGAGCACTGTTACATCACCCTTGCGCTTCACAAAGCCAATGGCAATAGACAAAAATACTACCTAACTTAAACTAAGACAAAGAGGTCTTTGCCTGCAAAGACCTGGGGGAAACATTTCCATATAGAAAAGGATACATATTTGGTGGACTATATAGTTGGATGAGGTGAAACTATCGGTATGACAAATGCCAACGATTGGATATATGCGTTTTGCATGTTATCTTTCTGTCTGTCCCTAAGTACTTGGAAAGAGACTGCAGGCCACAAGCTGTCAGAGCAGCTATCCTTAGCTCTTCTGTCTGCAGAGACAGATCAAAAGACAGGCAGAGGCTCAGACTTAAAAGTATCAGGTGTTGACAAGGCCTAGTGAGAGGCCAAACCGTGACTTCTGTAGGTCTGCTCTCAGCGACCTTGAGAAAGGCAGCCTTGATAATAGAAGAAGTCTCAATAACAACAGTTCAACAAGTAAACAAAAATCACTGGAATGCTTATCAAGGAAGGTGAATTGAACAAAATGGCTGTCTTATGGTGTGTGTTACGCCAATCAAGAACATTCAGCAATCACAATTTTCTCATTTTGAAATATCACTGCCCCCCCCCCCCCTCTCTCTCTTTCATCCACCACCCAGGCCTGTGCGTTGCTAAGGAGGGAAGAGGTGGAGGTGGGGGTAGCACTACTACTCCCTCTTGTCAGCTGCTTTTGACTGTTCCCTCTGGATCATGCAGCGACGCACAATGCTGTCAAAACTCCCCAAGTAGAAGAGAGCTATGGTCCGGAACAGTCCCATAGTCACAATCTGTACAGGAGGAGAGGGGGAAGGGGGGGGGATTAGACAAATTGTCGGTGTCCAGGCAGCGGTGAGGGAAGTGTGGGGGAGCCAGTACCTGCTGGAGGCCCTCAGTGATGGAGGTGACGGGCGACATGCCGCAGGTGAGCGCAGAGAGCATGTAGCCGTCGGGACCCACGGAGCTGTTAAAGTTCCCCTGCTGCAGGAGGAGACGGGGGGGGGGGAGACACGGAGAGAAGGAAGGAGGTCAGACCTCTGTCACGCAGTCGAGAGGCCCTCCTGAGTGCCAACACTGTGGGGATGAGGCTGGGTGAGGGAAGGGGCCCGAGGGGTCCAGTCACCTACCACGGCGTCCTTCACAAACACCTTGGCCACCAGCTCCGGCTGGCACACGCCGGACGTCTCAGAGATCAGCTTGGTCTCGAGGGGCTGAGAACAGGAAGACCACACGGAGGGATTCAAATATGGTTCAGGAGACACTCATGTTCCTCCACTGTGTGTCGTTTCCCTCCATAAGGACACGTGCTCAGCGGCCGCAGTCATCACATTTAGACATTTGGCAGATGCTCTTATCCAGAGCGACTTACAGTAAGTACAGGGACATTCCCCCGAGGCAAGTAGGGTGAAGTGCCTTGCCCAAGGACCCAACGTCATTTGGCTCAGCCGGGAATTTAACTGCCGACCTTCAGATTACTAGCCCGATTCCCTAACCGCTCAGCCACCTGAGTCTCATCAGACTTGGACTTGGTTTTTATATTGCTGTTACAGTGCAGATACGGCCAGATGAGCAGTGCTGTCTAACAATGCACAATATTGAATCAGCTTCTTTCAAAGGGTTTTCTCCATGGATGAAATTCTGTCTGACTAACTAACAACAAGACCATATAAAATGAATTTTGTCGAGAGTGAATAAATGCGTTGACTGAAAAATCTGCTTACGTTATGTGAACACCAAATCTATCTATAATTCAAGAAATATGTGTGTGTGTGTGTGTCATCAAATCAACAAATCAACATCTTAATCACCAGTTGCATCACAGGCACTGAAGACTCAAAGCTCTAAATGAGATACCAAAGACTTGACGCTAAATGACATAGAACTTTCCAAACACTAACTTTGACTTGAACCGAAAATATTTGTTGCTGCCGGTACCACTCACCTTGCTCTTGTTCTCCTCTGCTAGGCCTGGAGTGTCTGTGTCAGGAGGGTAGGCCAACGTCACGTAGATATTATAAGGCTTCATCTAAATGGAAGCACAGAGGAGTGAGGCTCTAATAAACCTCCACAGACAGACCCAACACACAAGCAGCATACGAGTAGGAAGTACTGAATTCAGAGAGCAACCTTTCATGTTGACATGCTTGTTGACAAAATGGGTCTCGCCTACTGGTAGGGATTGAGGGGACTGAGCGAGGGGGACTCTGTGCTAGACTCACCTCCATCTGCAGGGCCTCGGCCAGCCCTCGGAGGGCAAACTTAGATGGGGAGTAGGCCGTGTAGCCAAACAGGCCGATCTGGCCCGCCTGAGAGGACACGAACATGACCCGGCCCATCCGCCGCTCTTTCATGGTGGTGATGACGGCCCGCGTCGGGTACACGCTGCCCAGGTAGTTCACCTCCATCAGTCTCTGTTGGAGAGATGAGAGGACTGGTGCATGGAAGGGATGTTTAAGACAACCCCGCCCCTCTTCCACACACACAGGCACGCACACACACACAAAAGTGCTGACCTCTGGTCTCTTTCGTCATTGCCTTTGTCGTAAGGGGGGAGTTATATTTCTACAATCGGAGGTTAAGTAGTAACTGAAGATCACAGGTTCTCTCGTATTCTTTGGCACACACAAACACGCTTTCCACTCGTGATTATTTCAGCAGTGGAACACAGTGGGTGAGCCAGGACAACCTTCACCTTCTGATAGGTGCTAAGCCTCTTTCCCTCCTCCGACTGCAATCGACCCTCTGTATATGCTGCATCTTTAAATTGAAATTTGATCCCTTGCTTAAGCTACACGTAGAAACAAGACCCTCTTGATCCTAACAGGGGAATGCATCATTCTGAGTTTGACATTTGTGCAGTGTAGGTTTTCATCTCGGAGTTTGACGCAATATTCTTGGATTGAACTTGGGAGGAACTGGAACTGTGTTGGGAAAATTGAAGATGTAACACATTCATCCTGTATAAGAATGATTCTGTGTTCAGCATTCCTTGTGTGTAGAGAGAGGCCTACCCCCAAATCTGAACTTTGGGGAACACGAGGCATATGTAAACAAGGTGACCTGGGCTGCCAACTCGCTCTTACTGGAGAGGCCATAAAAGATGTCTGGCCTTATCTGTGTTGGGTGAATCATGTGGTCAAGCTTACAGGGGTCGAAAGGCACACACACTCAAACACGCACGCACACACGCCTGCGCCAGGTCTATGCAAGGAGCCAATGAAGAAGAGCAATGGAACATTTGCATGCCTTTGTCTTTACCAATGACTGTAAAGAGTGGTTCTGCTTAAATAGCTAGCTAGCACAACATGCTAGCGGACAAACTTTGTAGCACAATGGCGTGTGATGTTTTTGTCTCCTTGTGGGCCGGCCGCAAGCAATAAAGCTTTCTTAAACTTGTTCACCGACTGACTGTGCAATGCTTGATAGATTAATATTTCTGACAAACTGAACTGGAATCAACTCTAGCACTCATCTGCAGTGTCCTGGATAATTACTCACTCTGAAGCGATCCACCTCCACTTCCTCAAACTTCCCAGCAATGGATGTCCCGGCACAGTTGACCAGCATATCCACAGGCCCCAGCTTCTCCTGAGCCTGGAGTAAAGAAAAAGGATGGCTCAATTACTACACTCAAATAGGAAATTGTACCAAATGTCTGGTGTGATCTAATTCAACGCGATCCATTACCTGCTTTATCACACTCTCCACCTGGCCATAGTCCTTGGACACATCAACAGATATGCAGAGCACTACCTGAGTGAGACAAGAAGAAAGAAAATTGATTTTGTTCAGATAAATATGAGGAAGGAAGTTTCAAGTATTTGATAACCCTTGTCAGTTATCTTTATAGAGGTTATTGACTTCATACTTGCTTATCATTTATCGCACATTTCTCCACTTCTTTTTTAGCTTGGAGAAGTTTACTCTGTGGAAAACCAAAGTGATATCAGTATGACATCTTCCGATAAAACAAGAAATAACAAAAAGATAAATACTGACCTCATCTCGTGCCACTAAGGTTATGAAAGCCCCTTGCCTGTAACACTCCATGGCAATGCTTTTACCAATGCCGCTGGAACCTCCTGTCACCTTTAAAATACATGGTAGGGAAGCAAAGAACCTCAGGAGTTATATGAATTGATGAAATAGGAAAGAATCTACAGGTTTGAATAAAACTTTCGCAAAACAACATGTATTGAAGCACATGCGCAATATGATAGTTATTGAGACACATTTTAACATATTTTGTCCTTGTGTCATTCCTGTATTGTGGGCGTGTCATAAGACGTTTTTTTTTATCGTGCGATACAAATGACTACATTGATATTTGGGTAAAGTAGCTTAGACAAATGACCAATTATTAGTAAACGTATCAAAACGACAGACAAAGTTGTCCTGAAAAAAAGAGGTTTGAGAGCCGTTTCACGAGCTACTAGTAGCTATCTAGCTAAATACACTTACCACAACGTGGGCCCCATTTAATTTTAAAGGTTTTGGGCTAATGAGAGGGGATATCATATACAACAGTAACACAAAGGCAACAATGAATGCAGCAACAACTAAAAGCATGATGAAAGGCAGAAGAAGCCACCAAGAATTAATAAAAAGCCAATCCACGATTGATGAACTCAATCCTTCCTCAGAGGACATGGGTAAACCTGTCGATTCCGTTAGCTAGCTAAAGCTAACGCAGGTTTCTTCGGCAAATCAGTAGAAGGCGCTTGTCAAATGGGTGGAAATTAAATTTAGAGGAGGAGTTTTAAATAGATTGCAGTATTTGCAGTCACAGACTACTACTCAGCATAAAGTACACATGGACCTTGGCTCTACGACTAATAGCTATATGTTGCCCAGCGTAGTAGTTGCAACATTCACCAAAACAAATAGAACTGTGCACTTTGAACGGGCTACAATGCTAGTATTGCAGTAGGTATTTGTAGTTTCGAAATCGTATTGCAGGCTGTCACCTGACGGGAACTTGAACTGGCATACACTCCACTTCCCAAAATGCAGCAGTACATTTCCTCATTTTTAGTGTAAGTGTGGTTGTGTGCCGTCTTATGCTCTTAACTCATTGGTGGTTGACTATGGATCCCAAAGACATGAAAAACTACATGTCTTCATTCCCGATCGTGCTACAGTAAAGACCCTAAACATTTTTGTCAGTATTACTTTTATTTACACGTTTGAAAAGAAAAACATTTTTTTTACCTCTTCACAGAGTTTACCTGTCTCTAGATACGTTTACAGTAACTTGAGTTAAATAGACCACGCCAAAGATGTACCCAACTCTGAATGAAAGACTTGTCTTCAAAATACCAACACCTTTAGTGCATAGTAATATAGTTGTATACAACCTTTAAATGAGAAAATACATGAAATGTGCAAGTATCATACTACATACCTAGCAATGAAGACAAAACACGCAAGTTTAAGCAGTGTCTCTGTATATCAACTTCCAAATTCAAAAATAAAATGAATATATTTCAGCAATTTGTTTAGAAGGCACGTGGTATGCATTGCCACTGAATATGGCCTCATTTCAAAGGTGGTCTATCGCATCTGCTCTCTTGTTCTTCAAATATTGAACTCAAACGCCATGTTATTCAATCCTCAGTATCCGGCCTTCATCAGAGTAAGGCTTAGACAGGCACCATCTCTTTTCAGTAGTTGCCGTTGGGAGGATCAGCAAAGCTTTGCAGGGAGGGTATGTGAGAATGGGCAAATTGTATGTAGTGTGTAAGGGGGGTCAGAGTTACAAATACAAAGTTGTGTAAAAGAGTGTAAATATACACACTCCTTGAAAGCTAAAAACTGATCCAGTACCTTTGGCTATCCTGATACACTAAAAGCAGAAGAACAATGAACTACTAAAGATGGTGGTGGAAGAAATGTTTTTCTTTTGTAGTTTTTTTTGTTTTACATGGAACCATGGCCTAACAGGTTCTTTCCTGAGTGTCAGTCAGTTCTTCTAACCCATTTTATGACCATCACCCTCTGACTTGAGGCCTTAATTCCAAAAATTAAATATCTTATGAAAATACAATGGCATGCATTGTTAATTTAGTTTTCAAGACCAAAGAGCTATACATTTCCGTAAAGTATCTACTATAAAATGCTTTTCATCTTAGGAGTATAAAAAGAAGTAGAGTAATATGGATATCGGTGCTCACTGCAATCATCTTGAAAGCAATTGGACAGGTACCTATACATTTTACAGTCAAATTGTTACAAGGACAATGCACAACAATTTCTTGAAAGCATGATTTACATGAGGTTGAGTTTAATATGCATGTCTCTCAAATTTTAGGTTTATCCCAAAGTGCTGTGTCGGCCTGCTCATATGTTCAAAATAAACAATTCCAAAACTGCAAATTGATCCCTAAGTAGTTGTCCATGTGCCAATTATCAAGTCAACTGCATACACCCCACACCTTCAAGTCCTTAATCCACTTTGGACAATGGAGGACATCAGAAAACATATCAATCTTCGAGCTCCTGTGTGGCCAATTAGACTAGCCTAGCCAGTCATGTGACACACTTGAGCCAAGTGATGAGCCAAGAAAGTGGAGGAAGATTGAAAAGAAAAAAGAGGTAAAGTAAAAGAACACTTAACAATCAATTTCTTCGCTTTGGTTAGACTTAAAGGCTCCATTTAACCCTCTTGTCCAAAGTCCTCTGTGAATTTTTTCAGCTTGTCCAGATCTGCCTCATTGACGGTAGGCTTGGTGCTAGCAAGGGACCTCAGCATATCAGGCTGCAAAGAAGGAACAACAATTCATGGGGATGTTGTTTTAAAGTTCATGCACGTGACAGGATAAAAATGACAGGACTGTTAATGCGCTCACCATGCTGACAACAGGTTCCAACAGCTTTTCTCCAGGGACCTCCATCCATGTCATTTCAACGGCATTTGGGTCTCCGGGAGAACATGGGGTCAGAAGGTCATCGATGAGCACGTTAGGATCATCTCTCGATGGTCCTCGTACCTTCAACCAGAGCCACCCACGTTAAACGCAAAAACGGCAACCACGACACAGCACAGATGAGGCCCGAGACTTTCGAGAACGGAGCCTACAGCCAATCCTATGGAAACAGGTCTTACATATACGTACCCGTTTGAAGTGGGTGGCACACTGCACCTTCCTGACGGGCTGCATGAGAGCGTCTCTGACGATGATACTGACGTCAGCTCCAGAGTAGCCGTCGGTCTTCTTGCCGAGGGTGACAAAGTCAGAGTCATTGAGGCTGGTGGCTGTGGAGCCCAGATGAAGCCTGAACATGAAGGAGCGTGCGTGTTCCTCAGGCAGGGGGATGTAGATCCTCTTCTCGAACCTGACACAAACACAGCAGAACAAGTTGACGACAACAGCTGCACTGGCCTACTTTCCTATATTCATCTGTTTTGGATTATTGTAAATAAATTAAAATACGACAGCAAAAATACAGTACATTATGTCATGTCAATTTAAAATTATCATACAATGGAAAAACCAAGATATATGCTTGTAAATGGTATGGTTTTTGACTATCGATGGCCAGGACAGCCTATCACCTTCTTCTGATGGCTGAATCCAATGTCCAGGGGATGTTAGTGGCCCCGAGAACCAAGACACCATCATTGTCATTTCCAACCCCTGTAGAAAGACAGGCATGCTGAGGTAAATGAGAAAATGACTGCATCCCAATTATCTCAGTATTTAGTATGCCAAAAAAATAATTACAATGCATACAAAATAGTATGGTAGTATGGGTATTGGGATGCACCCTTAGTATGTCCTAATGGAATACGGCACAATTGCGGACTACATCCGGTAGCATTCTGCAGTGTGTAAGCCAGCATGCTTTTCTGATCATGTGCAGCAGAAGAGGCATCAACAGCAGCAACCAAGGTAAAATAGCAGACACCAATACGGTCTGTCTTTGCCAGTTCAAGGTACACCTACATGACAAAGTAGTATGTCCCAACAGTATGCGTACTGCATGCAACAGAATGTAAGGTCAGCTGTATTACCTTTGAAAAAGTACAAATATGCTATTCACAAACACAAATCTCCCAAAATAATTTGTATTATTTTGCCGTGTTACAACCAATTGCACAGTACTTTGGCAACTAACATTGCAAATAAACAGTCACTGGGCTTTTTATGTGCTAAATTATGGTTTGTTAAAAGCCTCAAAAGAAAGGAAATTCAAATCACCACCACAACCCTAACTTGACTGCTTGTTTCAGAACTATGTTGTTCTACTGTTGCAAAAAACCCTGAATACATCACAAAACACTTTGGCCAGGTTTCCTTGATTTGTTAAGAAGCTCTTACTGCTAATAGCTTCTTAGGAGCGTTCTAAAAGCGTTCTATAGCATTCTTAGAACGCTCCTAAGAAGCTCTGAGCGTTAAGTTTTTGGTTTGTAATGAATACAACCCGCATTGAAGCTAAGCTTTTGGATTAATTTGAAGAGACCCTACATTCTCTCCTGATCTCTGCAGTGTCCCTCACCTTGCATCTGAACCAGGAACTCAGTTTTGATACGACGGGCAGCCTCACTCTCGTTTTCACTTCTGGAGCCACACAGGGAGTCAATCTCATCTATGAAGATGATGGAAGGCTTGTTATCCCTCGCCAGGCTGAACAAATTTTTCACCAATCTGGAGAGTTGAAAATAGTGTATTTTTACCAAACAGTAAACTGACCAGTAATGTGCAGAACCCTAAGGATGATTAATATCCTCCAAAGAGACAGGGTCATTTCTGAAGTGACGATAACAAAAGGCTCACTTTTCACTCTCTCCCAGCCATTTGGATACCAGATCAGAAGAAGAGATGGAGAAGAAGGTCGAGTTGTTAGCCTCAGTGGCCACAGCTTTAGCTAGGTAGGACTTTCCTGTGCCAGGAGGTCCAAAAAGCAGGATTCCTCTCCACGGTGTTCTTTTACCTTAAAAGACAGACAAACTTGTCTGAGTGATCCACATTGTACTAGGACAAAATCAAATTCAATCAAATACCTGAAGAACAATTTAAATAATTTATCAATGCATCGTCTTCAGTGTTGTCTTCACCCACATCAAGTAAAAATGACATGAAGACAATACTTCTGCACTACCTGTGAAAAGGTGGGGGAATTTGATAGGCAAAATAACAGCTTCTTTCAGTGCTTCTTTGGCTCCCTCTAACCCAGCAACATCGTTCCACTTGATATTTGGCTTTTCCATAACAATTGCGCCTGGAGGAAGTGAAAACATATTAGTCAGGGCCCAGGGGTAATGCAAATAATACAGACATGGCCTAAAACTCCTTATCTATAAATGCATTTTCAGTAACCCCTAACAATAGCAACATTTCAAAGGCTCCCTAATAGACTTTAGTGGTGCAAAACCGAACCACACAAAAAAATCAAATGTTCAACATACAAACCACGGCCCCGTTTTTACATGCAAGCCGTGGTTTTTCAGATCAACGAGAAAACACATACTGGAAGGAACTGGAGAGAGGCAAATCATATGAAGCTAGGCAAGATAAGAACGTGTGGAGAATGGAGATGGCATGTGGAAGTGAAGGTTAGCTTTTGAGGATGTACCATTGTCTTTTAAGTCACCTGTGTGGCAACTGGCAACATTTTGGATTTAGTGTTGACTACTGTAGCGATGGAGCAAAGGTCGTCAATAAAATCCTCTGAAATAATGTTGATTTCATATGTTATCAAATCTCTGGATGTATGTTATTCATGCAGAGAAAATACAGAGAGAACACTGAAATGGTCATGTTTTTCTCTTCCCCCCTAATGTGCTAAACAAACCGTAACCCATAAACCGCAATATAAACCGAACCGTGGGCTTGTTGAATTGTTGCACCCCTAATAGACTTTGACATTCATACTGTAGGTGCTGCAATAAGAATGAGCTAAAGAGTACTGACCTGAGAGTTGGTTCTGGAACTTCTTTTTCTCCGGATCATCCCCTTCATCACTTTCATTCCTAAAACCAGTTACAAAAAATCAGTTACAGAACAACACATGATGGTTTAGCATATGGTCTACCTCTATCTCACACATAAATGCAAGTTCAGTTTCCCCTTGTCATGGCTGAGTCATCACATTCCATCAAACTGTATGGGTGACAGCATCTGAACAGGTTGAGTCCAAAGCCCCACCCACAAACGCACCCTTTGTCGTCTGAATGAGACTCCTTTACAGGCTTGGCAGGCGGAGCCTTCTCTTTCTTCTTCAGGTATTCCTTCAGCTTCTCTGCTCTGTCCAGGTACTCTGCACACTTGGCCCTGATGCTCTGTTTGGCCTTGTCGCCCTGAGCTTCATCTGATAAAAACAGAGAAAGACATTTGAGAAATTGGAACAAAAAGTCCACAGGTGGGGAAAACTTTAAATAGGACAATGTCTGCTAAGACAAACTATACAGGATATGCTACTAAACCTTGGAAAATGAATACACATTTGAAAATGAATGGACCATTTCCCTCTGAAAGAGGTAACAACATGCAAATATGAGACTTACATTTGACCACATGAAGAAAGTACTGAACAGCATGCTGGTACAGGCGCAAAGCCTCCTCATAGTTCTGAGCTTTATCCTCCTGTGCAGCCTTGCTGGCCAGATCGATGGCTTTCTGAAAGACAAGTAGACAAGAGCCAAGATTGACATCCGTCAAACCAGCAGGTTTAAATACATTTATTTTCGAACAGTGAAATTAACCGCACCCTCTCTAAACCAGGGATTAAACACTTTGTGAACAACATTCAATATTCTGAGCATAGCCACACAAACTTCAATATTGACTCAAACTTGATGACTACAAACAGGTGGCTTTAAGACATTTGTTTCATGACAATACAACACTACATTATAAAGTGTAATTTGAAAGGATACGCTTATAAAATCCTCTGTACTCTCTGGAATTGGCAAGTTCCAAACTCCACTGTGTGTGTGTGTGTGTGCGTCACGATACTTTTTCAGATATCCAAATAAACACACAGCAATAATCCAATTAGATAACTAACAGGCACCCAACTACAACCACCTCCCCAGGCTAGCTAGATTCAACTAGCTATACCAAGGAGTCAAGAATGATCAATTGGCCATAGGCTAGCTACGGGCTAAATGCCATTAGCTCTAGCTTTGAAAATAATTCAAGTTAATAATGCGATCTGACAACTGAAAGTTGGTTAAATCATATGGTAGTTTGAATGTTGGGTTTCAATATCACATAATTGCAATAATAGATAATGCCCATGCTTTAAACAATGTATTAGGGTAGGGCTGTGGGCCCAATGTTAACATGCAGCTAGCTAGCTAGCTAAATTATTATTGTACATGAAAGCCTACCTTAGTCAAATCCCAGCTAACGTCAGCTAACTTGAGTGGCAAGCAGATTTTAAACAGACCTAGTTGCATTTTTGTAACTGCTTAAATAACATAACGAAAGCAGTTCGACAGAAGAGGTTGATTTCCGATCCCAAGCGCTAGGTAGCTAGCTCGAGCTAGCTACAGTAGCTGGTGAATCTGTCAAACTTACCTGTAAATTGTTGTTGGCAGCCATAAGGGCTGAATACTTATCAAAAGATCCCAACGAATAAAAAAATGCAATAAATACACCCTATGGTTGTTAATTATGAGTACGGCAGATACGTAAAGTAAATATTTCGCTGGCTAAATAACTTTGAAGTTGATTGTTTTCCTTTTCTTATAGATCGTTGTTAAAAACACAGCGAAGACAGGGAAACTTCCGCATTGAAGTCGAGTTGATTTCCGTGGGGCACAGAGGCGACGTCATCCACTGACGCACCCAGAAGTCAGAGACGAATAACAACAAGCTAAACATATTCAGCCAGAGACGTAGCCAAGACAGAAATGTGAAAACAGTCTTTGAGCAAATCCATTACCACCTCTGGTGTAAAGTGAGCATTCTTACTTGTTCTTGTGAAAGTAGAGTTGGATAAAGATTTAGATCCTTGCAGTAAAAACTCAAGAGGGTGAACTTGAGAAGCTTAATAAGTGCCCACTTGACATTCATTTTTGGACTCATTCTCCTGAACCTTGTGAAATTAGAGCAACAACTACTAACATGAGCCTATTATCAATATGTTAAAATCTGCATTGTCTAAAGACCTCTTTGTTTTCTAGGTATTGCTGAAGCTCCTCGACTCTGTCCAGATAGAGTTTACATCTATCCCTGATCTTCTGGTTTCCCTCTTTACCTTGGGGTTCACCTGAGGGGTTCAAAACAAAATGACAGACATTTGTTAAATTAATCCACTGAAGCTAATCAGACTAGAAATTAGTATTTTCTGCCAGGGTGGAGCATTGTCTCGGCTTTACATAGACTAGGAAGTACTACTGTACTAGATCACTTCACTAACATCCAAGGACACCGATGCATCAGTTAAACAAGCACCCGACTGACAATGTTGACTGCACTGATGGCTTTCCATCTCCATGCAGCTCTATGCATATGTGATGTATGAGGTCAGTTACATACGCTTTATAATGTGCAGGAAGTACTTGACCGCATGCTGGTAGGAGCGAATAGCCTCATCATAATTCCCAGCCTGGTCTTCTTGGGAAGCCTTCTGTGCTATGGCTATAGCTTTCTGGAGACAGAGAAAAAACATGATAAGGATCTCATACCATTCACTGTTCCGGATCACTCCACAGCATAGTGGTCTTAAAAAATATCCTCCTTCATTTTAGAAAAGGTAGCCTACATTGTGAAGTAGATGGTCAATGTAATATACCAAAAGGACTAACTCAGAATATCCATGTAGTGCTGCAACTATATTTGAACTCCATGGTTTAAATAAAACAAACAAAAAGTTCCATTTGAAGCTATGGCTTTCTCCATTCAATTCAGTTATGCAGCCATTTGTGCACCAACTCCACTGGAACGTCCCAACATCCCTATGGACAACTTGTACAAGAACTACACAGTTACATTTTTAGCAACACTTACATCATTAGTTTATGTAGCCCTCCATGACAGAAACAATGTAGGTCTACAATGTCATATAGGTATGTATTTACCATGCAACAGATTCAACTCTTGACTATTTCTGATATTGATATTGTCAATCAGTGGGGGAGTCTTATGTTATTATCTCAGATCTGCTAAGTAGAGGCTGGATTCTAATGCACACAAAAGGAATCATACTGAAATCACAGACCAACTGTAAAC
Source organism: Hypomesus nipponensis (assembly GCF_054491055.1). NCBI lineage: Eukaryota > Metazoa > Chordata > Actinopteri > Osmeriformes > Osmeridae > Hypomesus > Hypomesus nipponensis. Next base: position 2,945,051 of record NC_140370.1, read on the forward strand.
CAAGACCAAGTTCTGAGATTCAAAGTAATCAGTCTATTTACCTGTAGATTTGTTGGCTCCATGGAAGACAGACGTTGTCACAGTATATGAAGAATCAACAGTCTCCAAGATCTTCACTATCCCAGTTTCGTTTAGCTATATAGCCATTTCCTTGTTGCTAATCTCTTCGGGGAGCACATACAAGTCCGAGTGACAAACTGCCCTGCCTACAAGAATGATAACAATGCTGTGTCGTGTTAACCGCCTGTCTGTGAGTCATTATGTCAAGCCTGTTACTCAAGAACAGAAAATATACTAGAGAGACAGTTCTAGACTACTAACAGGTTTAATGGTTCATAATGAAGTGTATTATTTGATTATTATTTTTTTTACAAATAAACTGAAACTGTATTTTATTTTGTTTTAAACCACATATAGCGGAATTGTATTTGTACAGCAAATATGATTATGGATTTCATGGTGTTTTTGAGTGGTTCTGTTAATTTCTGAATGTATAGGAGGTGGAAAGGCTTATCTAAAACGGGGGACTCGGACCTCAACTCTGCTCCATTAAACGAGTTATGCTGTCTTTTTTTAATCCACTAGATGTCACTGAATGACCATAAGATTGGTAAATAGGCTAAACTCCAGATTACAAGCTTGCCACAGGTGAACCTCCATGCAGATACCCACCACTATGTCCCGTATAGACCTATCCCTCTGGACTCATTTACAGTAGATCAGTATACTAGAAGGAGACAAAAAGCAATCATTTTAGCAGCCACACACATAATGTGGCTGTTATTCTCCACACAAATCCCTAAGCAGAGTTGTTGAAAAAGCGGAGTATGCAGTATGTAGGAACAAGCACTGTCAGTCTTTATGGATGAATCAGGGAAGGGTTTAGAAGGATGTGTTCCTGACTGGTATGTTGTAGGCTGTAGTGTAAGGGTGGGGTGTCTGTTTTTGAATTATATCGATGGAATTAAGAGGTACTGCCAACAACATTCTTGTTTTGTCCCAAAGTCAGCAAATACTATGCAATATGCAATGTATTAGCCTATCAGATAAACTAACCTTATGGCATGAAACGCTATGATATCCAATCAGTTTAAAAAACGTGTAGCTACACTGACACATCTCAGAAATCGTCGTACATGAATATGTAGGTAACTGTAAATTTATCTGCGTGAATATAGACTCCAAGCTACTCTAGACTAGCCTACTGTTCATAAAATACATTTTATGAATTATGAAATTATTTTAATTTGATTTTGTTACATGTCTAGTGAGGCAACAATGTCGCACATGACCATACTGAGCTTCGAATCTTACTTTGGCTGCTACATTTGAAGAATATTGGAAGACGTCAGAGCACGGAGAACCTTTGGCCGCACGTCTCTGACTCCTCTCGTCTTGCTCTGACCGCTGATAGCCTGGCTGACACCTGATACCGTGGTACAACAGCAGAGTTTGGCTAAGGAGATACAGGAACCTGACTAATTTTCACGGAGAAACATGCAGTCGAGTGGGAGCTCGGATGCAACAGCAGATCAAGTGAAACTTTTCAACCAGCAGACTTGAACCGCACACACGAGTCGTTGTATTGCCCCGGATCAAAGGGAGAGTTTTTAGCCGTTCTGCGCGTATTATTCATGGATGTCTAGGGAACATGCACTGCGCTCTGCGGGTCAATTTCAGCATCCACGAGGATTCCTGATGTGGAACATGGCGAGGGGGATGAAGGGAGTGCACCCCGCCGCTTTGATTTGTACTTTGACGCTCTTATTTACTGGTGCCGTCCGTGGGCAGGTCTCTTTTAACGAAATTACGGGATTTAGCTTAAGTCCCCCGTACTTCAACCTTGCCGAAGGAGCACGGATCTTTTCTACCGCAACTTGCGGTGAAGATGAGAGAGGGAGACCGAGGTCAGACTTGTACTGTAAACTTGTTGGAGGACCTACCACGGGACCGCCAAGTCAAACCATACAGGTACGGTGTTCATTATGCGTAAATGTTCGATATTTTGCCAATTTTCATGTTTGATTTCATGCGTCATGTAGGCTAATCATGACAACTTCACATTTTTTTCTCATTCCCGAGAGTCACATTTCTTCATAGAGCACATGTAATTGTTAGGCTGTGGATTAAAGCGACTGTTTACATTATTCTTACTCAAAAATCATATAGCAAACAGCAGTTGAAAAATAGTTGTTTATGTGGTTGACTTCCTTTCCTTACTGTTTTCCCTAGGCTCTAGTGAGTCACTAGAGCCTCCTGGGAAACATTGGCAGATTTGCCCGCCCTGGCCAAGTTGTACATCTGCCAGAAATAGTTTACACCATTGTTTCCTATTCCAGAGGGGTTACGTTCACTTCTCTAGTGCACGCATAATGCAAATTCTGAAACACAAATCACAACAATTGTCCCACAACAATCATTTTTACTTGAATGCTATAACATCAGTTTATGATATTTTAGTTACTATTATTCCCTTTTGGTTATTATACTTCCCTGTTATTAAGAACATTATATTTTATATCAAAAGTGTGTCTTTAGTGATTCTGTTATGTTCTATTGTGTCTTTGTGTTAGGGTCAGTTTTGTGATCATTGCAATTCCAACAACCCCAACAAGGCCCACCCAGTGACCAATGCCATCGATGGCACCGAGCGCTGGTGGCAGAGCCCCCCTCTCTCCAGGGGTCCAGGGTACAACGAGGTGAACGTCACACTGGACCTGGGACAGGTAAGAAGCCCTCTTTGGTGATGGGCTTGCTCTAAGATAAATAGTGTGTCAGCTGCTCTGTGGAGAGAGAGATAGAATCCCAATGCTACAAAGTGACTCAAGGATAGTTTCTCGCTTTCTCACTCCAGCCTGCTGAGGTGAGATGCCTCACCTCGTTCGTGTGAGATGGCTTTCCGCTTGCAATGGTGTTGACGACATACCTTCCATTTGGGCAGGGACTGTTTGTTTTATTGCTGTGTGTACAGTGTCATAGTGTTGATTTTGTTTGTGAATGTGGGTGATTCCTGTGCATCTTGGAGTGTCCAGTTTTACCAGTGGTGTGCTGCAAGTGTGAGTTTTCCTAACCAGAGACAGAGATAGTCATGTGAGTGATGTCCTGTAGACCGCTGTAATGCAAAGCCAAGAGTCATACGCATGTCTTCTGGCTGGGGAAATGCATCTATTCTGACCCCTGGCTGCAGCAGGAGTTTGGCTCATGGCCCATGAAATTGCACCTCACGCTCAATTATCCACAGTGAGGAAGAAGAGAGGAATTCTGTCTCGGGATTAGGGATCAGAGGGATATTCAGGCTGGTTAGGGGGGTGCAGGTGATATGTTGTCAGGAGAGTTCTGTCTGTGGTTCAGAGCTGGCTGGAGACAGAGGCCCCCCCCCTCCCAACAGCAAATCTCCCGGAAAGTCCAAACTTTCATCAGTTTGTCTCTCATCCTCAGGAGGACTGTGGGAAGAGAAAATGTAGAGAGGAGGCTTCTCGCCATCTCTGTTTTTAGACTGGTGGAGTGGAGCAGAGGGGCCAGGATAAATATATCTAAGGCCTGTGACCAAGCGGACGCATGCTGGCCGCGAGGGATGTCTGAGTTTAAGACGTGGTAATGCTCCGTTTATTTGGGAGCGGGGAAAGTAGCATTACTGCATTAAGGCATGCTATAAAGGGCAGGGCCCAAGTATTTGCCCCCAGACTACCAACCACAGGCCACCCCCCCCCTCCCTGACCATGAGCACTTGCATCCCGCCCCACCTGTCAAACAGCGTCTCTGACCCAATGAGAGGCCGAGCTCACCTGGCCCCTCCCTTAACAACCTCATCCTTTTTTGGTTCCCTAAAACCTTTTGGCAGTTCTAACAATTTATGAGACTATGTCTTCTCTAAGCGACAGTATAATCGTTTGGGTGTAATAGGGTAATTTCATGCAAAGACTGCTTTCAATAAAGTCTGAGTTGTACTAATTGGAACCGAATGGTTTGGCACACTTGAGACTTCAACCCAAGATAAATCCATCAAGCTCAATTGGTGTCATATAGTTTTTAGATCCACCAGAGAATTTATCATATAATCTTTTGTACCATTTGACAGTGTGATTGTGAACTATTGGAATGTGGCTAATGTGCGTTATTTCTGTTTTACTATACATTTGTACTGTATATTGCATGCATTGTGAATCATGGTGTTGTTAATGCCCTAGCTCATAAGACCTTCTGGTAATTTTCCAGTCAGGTCAGATCTTCGAGAGAAAAGATGTGCAAACTAAGAAGGTGCTGAATGAGATTTGGATGCCATGTGCTTGATCCCTACCCAACATAATCTCCTCACGTGTGTATTAAACGTAGAGAGAATAGCTTTGATTTATGTTGTTTGAAGGAGGTCATTCTAGCTTGTGCTTTCAATGCTTTTGAGGATTCTTCATACAGAGAGAGTAGGTGGTGTGGTTACTGAGATGTGTGGGGGCATGATCCAGTTCAATAGGCTTTGTGGTCTCTTTAAAGACTAACACAGGTGTCTTCCTTCGCCAGTGTTATCTCCATCTCTTTCAGCGGACATATTAGATAATAATCCAGTGGATGTTTACATGGAAATAGGGAGGTTGAAAGAGAGAAACCACTTTTGGCGTACGGCCGTTTCAAACCTTCTTGTAAGTGCGCACTTTGAAGCTCAAACCCACCAAGGCCTGATTCTGCGTTTGTAAAACTTGAAATCATATGGTAACACTCAAGTCCTCACACATTTTATAGAAGGATTATTAAGGACACAGACAGACCCTAAAGCTTTAAGACAAGGTGAACAAGAATGTTGTTAATGACAAATAGTTGTGAATAGCATCTCTAAAAACAAACTTTTCCTGTATAGAACCTTACCAGAGACCTGTATAGAACCCTTTTCAAGCTGTAATACGCTGTTTAAATAACCTTTTTAAGTGGTAAGCTTCTTCTAATATTATGAGAGGTTCTATTTCAAAAAAACCTTTGTTATTAGAATGCAGACTTTGGTGGAACTACAGCCCCCACACTCCTAGTTTAGACCTGAGGCTGTGGAGGTTGCTCCCATCTGTGTTATCTGCTAGGCATTTGACCTGTGACCCAAGACAAGGCATGTCAGGAGAGAACCTTGATGGGCATCAGTGAGGTTCTGTACAGCAGCTGGAGTTGAAAGGCAAGACCTAAACCAGCTGGTCTCCAGGGCTCCAAACTTCCACCCTCATCAATGTCAGGCCTGTACATTGAGACTTACAAAACCACCACACTCCTTCCTAGAGACATGGCAGTGGTGTGTGGAGATACTCAAACCTACCCTTTTACTGGGATTAGTGGTGAATGTGTGTTCTAGTGAACGTTGGCACCGCTGTGGTTAGCCCTCCAAGCCTGCCTGTATTTCTGGGGAATGTATTTTAGGAGGCCTGACCACATGTGCTTATCTGCCTGAGTGGCCTGGACCATGTGAGACTTGACATGCCTAGGCTTACTGCTGTCTGTCCAGCGATGCTATTGAAAGGCCTGTGATACGCTAAATGTGTGCAGTTCGAATCCGAACCGTCTTGGTTAGCACAACGGCAAGTTGGTTACGACAAGTTAGAGCAGTGGTTCTCAATCCTGGTCCTCGGGACCCCCTGCCCTGCATGTTTTAGATATTTCCCTGCTCCTACACACCTGATTCAAATAAATGGGCCTGATAACGACCCATTAATTTGAATCAGGTGTGTTTGAGGAGGGAAATATCTAAAACATGCAGGGCAGGGGGTCCCGAGGACCAGGATTGAGAACCACTGAGTTAGAGTTTTACTGCTAGCCTTGATGGCCGGTATCGTAATGTTTACTTATGAGATGATTGAGTTTGGAAGGTTTTGCGAGGTCTCGGAGCTCTGAGTGGTGATTGCCGGGGGCAACTGAGCATGAGCTAATCTGTAGGGTTTGATAACGCGTGTGAGGTCCTTGATTCTAATGGGAATGGCTGGGAATGGTACTGTTTCAGTCTATATGTACCGGGTTTATGTAAAGAAGCCCAAGCTGTTTTTCTGAGGTCTCCTTGTTATGTCATGGTCATACTGGTCATGTTATTCTGGCTGACAGGAGAGATGGGCTTTCAAAAACTATGTTTTTGTCAGCTTGAAGAATTCCTCTGGAACCTAATCCGTTTTCTCTTCAGGCTATGCCTCCTTCAGAAGTTGGCCAGGGTCTTTTATATGCACCCGCCACCCCCTTTTGTCCCCTGAATAAATGTCGGCTGTATTGTGTGACATCCTTTCTGTGCATTCAAATATTCACAAAGCCTTACTTTTCTTTAAGTCCTTTTCTGAAAGTGACCTAGCCTTTTCTTTTCCGAGAGTGAATGCAGGCTGATTTTAGCTTCTGTGGAACGGAGTCCAGAACAAGTTTTCCTACGGGGACATTAAAGTATATCTTATCTTAAATGAGGGATTGACGAGTTGGAGGAAATTAGACTATGAGGCAGTGGGGATATTGTGTGTCTTTGGTGATTTTGCCAGGCCAGTTTGAGGCGTAGCAGGGTAGTGCTCACGCTAGCAGGTCCCACAGATTCCTCTGCTTCTCCTGTCTCCTGGCATTGATTCAGTCCTCATGGTTCAGCAGCATAACTTCCCAATTAGGCAGTGCAACAGAGGAGCTGATTAACAGACCACAAAATACCTCAGTGTATGCCCTGCCTGCTGTATATCTATACCTCTCTGAGATATACAGCTTGTTATTTTAAAGACATTCTACACTGTCACAGTGTTAAGGAAATGTTAGATGGAATTTAGCAGGAACTTTCATCTTATTCACATGGAACTGCATTGTACCATGTTAACTGTAGCTGACTGGGTCATGTCTAAAGCTTCAGAGACCTGCTTGGCTGTCGAACATGTCCCTAACTTGCTGTAGTGGTGATGGAAGTGATGTAAGCGCCCGTCTTTAGCTGGGCGCCAGGCCAAGCTGGTGTCTGCTGCTAATATTTACAGCCTCTCTCCCCTCCCTGGCTCTTTCTATCTTACACACACATAGCAGATACACGCACTTAATTGCCTGGTAGTCCAGTCCAGTCCTGCCCAGCCCAGCCCAGTACTGCGCGTGCTGGTCACCAGCCTGGCCTCACGTCAGAATCAGGGCTTATTGTTGGACCGCAGCGCCTCCCAAAACTGGAGTGCCACTATGGAAAGTCGCGGGATAGGGATTTAATTCAGGATCTACCCACCTTTTCAAGGCCACGTGGCCCGTTCGTACGCAGGGAATACTAATCGTCAGGTTGAAGGTGCACTGACGCAGGCTTTGACGCACACACATACAGTTTTCCGACATGTAGTATGATACACCACGCTGTTCCCCACCTGCTCAGCAACAAGGTTATGCATGCGTTTCTAATACAGGGGTCATAAACACAATCACTTTTATTAAACGGTTTATTTCTTTCCATGTCTCAACCAGATTTTTTAACAAGCTCGTCGGATGGTTTACTCACTGACAGACAATACGGTTGATGGAGAACACAAGTCCAGAGCAGCAGCTGCGCCTTTTACAATGACCAGGCTGTTGACTCGACTTGTAGAAACTTTGCATTCATCCCATTTCTCATTGTACCAAAATAGCCTCTTGTGGCTATCTTTGTGTCACGCTTCACAGGGGTGGATGCTGTTTAAATGCCATTTTGCCCGGGTGTTGCTTAAAAAAAAGGGATTATTGAGTGCCGTCTACAGGAGAGAGGTGGATGTCTACCATGGAGACAGAGAGAAACACAACGCCCCCCCCCCCAGCCCCCTATCTAAGTACAGACACCTGTTCCCCGGAGACAAACAGTTGAACGTTGCATTGTTTTAAACTGGACTTAAAAGACTCCACCCCCGCCGTGCTGCCTGCAACTGTCGGGCACGCTGATCTGCCTCAACAGAAGGTGATGCCTCGCCTGAGCCCCTCTCATATGGTGTGTGTGTTTGTGCATGTGTACTGCATTCCTCAGCCCTAACATCAGAGATGTCTGTCATATGGCTTCTATCTGTCAGGCAGCCTTGGCTCCTGCAGTAGCCCTCCTGGCTCCTTGCTGCCATCCCACTTTCCTCCATCTGTGCATTCTGGGTCTTAAACACACACACACACACACACACACACACACACACACACACACACACACACACACACATACACTTCCATACTCCCACATTTCGAGTAGCTAGAGAAGTTAAGTCATTAAAAGTCACGCCATTGGGTGTGGGATCTCACAGTGACTTTCCTCCAGGCGAGTAGAGCAGTGTCTGGCCCAGTCACCTGAAGCGCAGGCATGTGTGAAGGCTGGGCAGGAATTCTGCGTGGAGGCAACAACACGGCGCTTCACGCTTTGGGGCACACATTCATCATGCCCGAGCTGTCACACACTCACTGTGGGTAGGAGCTGTCACAGCACGGAGACACCCAGAGACACCGCCGCAGCCCTGGAGGGCTCTATGGAACCGTGTGTGTGTGTGTGTGTGTGTGTGGGGGGGGGGGTTAGGGTGTTTTTTTGGGGATGACAGTTATATATGTCTCTGTGTGTGTGTGTCTGTGCGTTAGTTGTATGGGAGCATTGGAATTTCAATGTGATCGAACTTTTGTGTGTGTTCCTGTATATGAGTTTTGTGGAACTTTGGTAACATTGCACTTGTGTGCGTGGATGTGATGGCATATACATCATGTTTTTCCTTGCTAGTAAGAATGCATTGAGGATAGTTAACATGGCCTGGGATCCTAGTGAGAACTGTGGGGCTGGAGAGGTGAGAATGGTGCCAGGTCACAGAGGGTTCTGGCCTGCACTGGCCCGCCCTCCAGTTAACTGCAGCTCAGCAGTCAGATTGGAATATTTATTGCCCTGTGTACATGTCTTGTTTATGGGAGTCATCGAAAGCATTTGAACTGGGGTTGAAATCCAGTGAACGGAAGGTGTCAACGTTCCTATCTGTGACGGTTCTGCACCTGACCTGTTTGACCCTCTCCCTCACACACACCCTGTCAAACCTTGCTGTACTGCACAGCAACAATGTTTAACACCACGCTGATAAGATCCAGGGGACTACATTTGCAATGCTTCCAGACAGTAACCATTCCAAAACACTCCTCTTCATCTATAAAAATGATCATATTGTTTTTATGAGTTAACTTGTGTTGCTCAGCAACAGACTCTTAATTGTGATGATATCATCCGCATAAACCTGCAGCATACAGCAGAATCAAAATCAGAATCAGAATGGGATTTATTCGCCATGAAAGTTTGCACAGACAAGGAAATTACTTTGGCAGGAAGGTGCATACAATAAACATATTGGAACCTAACATTTAAATATGTGGACTATCTATACTAAGAGTACATAAACTAGCAGTACTAAGTGGAATTAGAATTAAATAAAATGTACAATAAAACAAAATATAAGTTGCCAAAAAATAAAAATATAAGTTGCCAATTACAATATAAAAATACAAAAAATACAAATATTACAAAAAATACAAATGTACAAGATACAACAGCAACAGACAGGTTATCCTCAATTTGACATGAAAGACTGCCTGTAGCAGAAACGTCTTTGCAACAGTGAAACAATCTAAGTGTTACACAGTAATTAAGCTGTTCCTGGGCTGAGGGGTTAGGGTGAGGATAACTGTTATTCAAGTGTAACTATGTGCATGACTGATCCTTCAGTTTTTTGGGTGTTTTTTTGCCATACGCCTGTCGTTCTGTTTCATGTCTTTGCGTTTAACAGGTTTTCTAGACTGGGATTTAATTGCGTGTCTTCAAAATATTTCAGGCTTGTTCCAAACAAAAGGTGTCGGATATAATTCAAGGCGGATTGTTTAGACTGGCAGTGGTAGTGATGGAAAAGAAGGTGTGACAGACAGGTTCTGTCTGTCTGCCTGTCTCACATTCGCTGGCATCGCAGGAGTATTCTCACTTCTCAGTGCCACTGTGCGGTTGGATAGGATCACCAATGGCTTTGATCCAAACCCCGACTGGGTCTGGATTTGAACTCTCAAAGATTTGGCAAAAGGCTGCTAGTCAGAAAGACTAGCAGCGTGGATCTCCGTTTTCCTTAATATGATCTACCAAGACATACGTTTTGTGTCTTTGTTATGTCTTTGTCACATTTGTTATGAGACATTTCACTGGACATTTCATTAAGAGAATGGACAACACCAGGACCAGAATGGACAACCCCCTTCTAGCCCCCAGAAAGGCAAGAAGAGGGGCTAGGGGGTCATGCATTCCCCAGACGACAGTTTTGTTGGCCAACATTTTGAAGTTTATGCCTCAATCTGGTGCACTTTGAGAGCAAAATTGAGAGAGCTATTTTTATTGTTTTTTGAGGAAAAACGTTTTTCTCTCGTAAACAATTTGGTGCTCTAGTAAAGAATTGTATGAAACGCATTAGTGGTATATAAATGGTGACACGGAAAAGTCACACCCACAAAGCATGGTAAATGAGATGGCGTTAACGCAGTTCAAAAATGGTCAAAAACACTGTAACACAATATCGACTCGAGCGTAGGCGTGCATATACAGTATTAATAAAAAATATCACTACATTTGCCAGGATTTGGGGAGAAAAAAACTGTTCCAATGCCTTTTATAGTGTATTTCTTCTGGGCTTGGCTCATTGATGGAGATTCTTAGGCAGGCAGCCAGCTACCCTCCTTGCAGCCAGTTGAAAATGTCTGATTTGACCTGAAAATAAAGGTAACTGCAATTAGCCAAATGAATGAAAAGAGCAGGTGCTTTAGAAGTACACCACTCTTATTTTAGGGTAGAAACATAAAGCTTAAAGCAGTAGCGTTACTTCAGTTTGATTACAATTTGAAGTAGCCTAATGTTACATGATAAGTCAACTTGCTCCTCGGATGCAGAGAAAGTAACGGGAAACACCGTTTTTAAGCCACAATTGAACCACTATTGTTTATCGGATTCATGTTGCTGTGGTAGCGTATCCCATTCCTTTGGCCTAGAAGATTGTTGCTGTTGTGTGTCACTTGTCAGCGACAGGTTTTCGAGAGCAGTGGGACGCCCTGGCACAATGTGGAGGGGCTCGACGGTGAGGGGGGGGGGGGGGGGAATGTAACGCCATGGCAGGAATCTGCCAGTCGGCACGTCCCCTTGCTGCCTCCTCCCTTTCTCTCTCCCTCCCTTTTTCTCTCTCGGCCCCTTTGTCCCTCTGACGTTATCCAGACCAGTGTGAACTACCCAGCCCTCTGCTCTCTCACTCAAGGCCCCTGTGTCTGTTTTTAGTAGGATGGAGGCCTACGTTTTGTTTATGTGCTTCGACTGTCTTTTTTTTCTCCCCTCCGCGCATCCTGTGCCATGTGGGTGGAAGTGTTCTCTGATTAGATTTTGGGACGCGCCCATGCCAAGAAGAGGTCAAGACAGGGTGCTGGGAACTGGACCTCACAGTCACAAGTCCCTGTTCAACATCTTAGCGCTATATTAGTTTTTTTTTGCTTCCTACAGACCCAACTCTAACCCTATGAGGGAACTTTCAGTAGGCTAAAGGTTTGTGTGGGCTGTTGACAGTATCAACTCTGATTTCTGTTAAGACAAGGACAAACAATGCTCTCCCTGACCCCCAATACCCCTCCCCCATCCATCAAGTAAAGAGTTCTTTTTCAAGTGGAGGCCCCGTCTTAGGGTGGAGGATCACAGTCCTTCAAGTTAATTGTGGAGCCAGGTTGACAAGACCATGACTCCAATCCAGGCTTTAGCTGCTGTGCTTTGATAGGGCTGTTAGCATGGGATGTGTTTCCTACCAGGAGAGACATAGTGCTGAAAAGCCTTCTGGGATTTCTAGCATGAGGTGCTGAATGATGTCTAACCAGTACAGGCCTGCCCTAGTCTTTTGCAACTCCCCATAAGGCAGTTAGTATACTACAAGACCTTTTAGAAATGACATATTAGATACCGTTTACATGCAGGGGCTGGATTTTGTGCTTTAGAATGTCAGATGTTCAACAAATAGTAGTGCTATAGCTTCCTTCCCACCCAAGTCAATTGCTACTTAATGATCCCAGCTGGTATAACATGTTCACTGGAAGGAATCTCCACTCACTGCTTTAGCAGCACAAAAGTTGGCAAGTGTGCATTTGGTCAGGTGTGTTTGCTGATACACTAGACGTCTCATGACGTGACCGTGCCAGCTCCATGCCAACTATCACAAAGAAAGCTTTGACTGGCTGAAAACAACCCTTCATTCCATACCATCAAACCGAAGCTGCCTTCTCCATAACCCTAATGATGATGATCCCAATGATGATGATGATGGTAATGATTATGAGCTGAGTATAGAAACAGCACAGCCTCCCCCCCAAATCTAATCAGTGTTCCTTGTATAGCTTGTATGTGCCGATGGTAGAGATAGAATTGGGTTGCTTAGGGAGGTGAACGAGTCAGATAGGCTGTTTCCATCCTCCATCAATGCAGGATCAAGTGTGATTTGAGGTGATTCTGAGTAATTGCGTGACCTTTTGTGGGAAAGAATGGAGATGCAGTACTGTTCAAAGTTACAACAGCAGTTGACCCAGTGGCCCAGTCTGATGGCAGCATTAGGAACATGAATTCGGGGGCCCCTGTAGCTCCACAGAACCAGATTATCCTTGTTGACGTGCTAGTGGCCCTGACCCACGTGAGAGGAAGCAGAGTATTGTCTAAGACGTCTGCCAAAACTGGGACCCCGGCGATATGGCGGTAGTGAACCAAGCCACAGGAAACCACCGAGGGGGCTGACTTGTGCCAGAAACCATTAAGGAACTTTGTTTGTTTTCACACCCTTTTGTTAAAGCGTCTGCTCATTGTGTTCTTGTTTTCAGCTCTTCCATGTGGCCTATGTCCTCATCAAGTTCGCCAACTCCCCTCGTCCTGACCTGTGGGTGCTGGAGAGGTCCATCGACCACGGCAGAACCTACGTACCCTGGCAGTACTTTGCACGTATGTTATCTTTACTTTTTGTCTGAGAGTAACGTTTACTTTTGTGGGTTTGTTTTGGACCGACTCCTGTAACACATTTGGTTTGTCTCAATGGAGTTACTGAACCAAGAGAACTTAGTGTGACCTCCACTTTTCTATTCATACTGTAGGCCTTTTGTACAGTGTGATCCAGAGATGTAATTGTGACACTGTTTTGTTTCTGCTTAAGGCAGCATAGCAAGTATTTGGCAAACACGGTCTCTAAGGTCTAATTCTCAGAATGTGATGGACTAGTGCAGACTGAAGGGGATTTGCGGCGCTCAGTGAGAAATGTGTGGTTGTGTGGAGCTTTAATCTTTCTCCCTACAGCTCACACACAGTATGTTTCTGCCAGCATCTTCTTCTCTTGTACGTCCCTTATCTCCACACGTGTGAGGCGGCTGGAGGGTGGACATGCCGTGCTCCCTAGAGACACCTGCACACACACCTTGCCAGGATGCACATATGTGACTGTTGTCCATCTCTCTCCTCTTCTTTCGCTTTTTCTCATTTGGTCTGTTCCTTTGGGGGGAAATAGGTGTCCTTACTTGTAAGGAAGGACCCAACTTACATATTACTCAATCTACTTTCAAACTCACTGGGTCTCTTGGTATTTAGTTGATTGCTTTTTATATATACAAATATGGTCATTCAAAAGCAGTAGCTTTCTTAAGGACAAACCCCTTATCCAACCCCAATGAGCCTCTGTAGCTACTTTGTTGACTTCCTTCATGGAACAATCCTGACCCTTAACTGACAACAGTGAAAGACAGTCTTTTTTGTTGTTCGATGAGCTTATTCCTGTGACCTCATCTTTTAACAGGATGGACTGAGATAGGCCTAAATAGATTACATCTGTATACGTGTTTGTATGTGGGGACAACAGATTTTGCTTAGAGCTCAAAGGGGTTAGAAAAAAACAGTTCCAGCCCCTGTTTTGCCAAATCTGATTTTTACAGAAGGCTATTATTACATACCTCAGATAAAGCATCAGGCATAGATAGCAGACAAGATTACTGTTTGATTTAGTGCAAGAATGACTCAAGTATAGAAGAGAAGAAAGGTTCCTGTTTTGCAATGCACTGTCAACACTGTCTTATGTTTGGACTCATATCACAGTATGACCGTGATAAGTTATGATAGACCTATGCCTGCCAAAGCTGATATGAAATAAGTTCATGGGGTTTGTTACAAAGTCTATTTAATTTCAAAACGTTCCACCTTCTTCCATTCCACTACCTTGTTCGACAGTCTTCAAAAATGTTACAGATCAAGAACCTTGTATTCCTAGAAATTGGTGTCCGAGCTCTGTGTTTGCCGTTGTGACATTAGATTTGAAGCGTGAGTGCATCGAAAGGTTCGGCAAGGAGCCAAACGGCCGCATCGTCCGGGACGACGACCAGATCTGCACCACGGAGTACTCGCGCCTCGTCCCTCTGGAGAACGGAGAGGTACCGTCTCCTCACCCCCACCTCAGACGGAGTGCTCGAAACGTGAGTCTGAAACGGTGTCGAGGTGGAGTGACTGTCTGACATGTCTGAGGTCCATCTCTGTCCAGATCGTGGTGTCGCTGGTCAACGGGCGCCCGGGCTCCAGGAACTTCACCTACTCCCCGGTGCTGCGGGATTTCACCAAGGCCACCAACATCCGCCTGCGCTTCCTGAGAACCAGCACCCTGCTGGGCCACCTCATCTCTAAGGCCCAGAGAGACCCCACCGTCACTCGGCGGGTAAGAAAGACCCTCGGAGACACACGCAAACAGGAAATACCGGAGCACGATGGCCGCAAGCATCAATTCTCAACCCTGCATACTCTAAGACCTGGACTCACCTTTCTTGTCTTTGCTGTCACGGTCACATTCGGTCATACTAAAGCAGCATAAGTGCTGCACCTGCCTGGGGCATCATCCAATGTCCTACAGTGAAACTTGGCACCTTATCTGCTGACACGAACACACTGACCTGATTTTGTCCTGCCTACATTCTTCCACTGCGAGGCTCGATACCCGGGCCATTCTGTCCAGTAGTGGTGGTAATTCCCTCTGGTGGAGAATCATGCCCTCCCTGGGCTGCAGAACCATGAGATATGTTCTGTTCTGACTGGTAAACAGAACATCTTTAGTGAATATTGAATGGTGGCATTGAATGGTGGATGTTCTAACATTTTGACTGTTCATCTGCCTATGAATGAGTTACAAAGCTATGTGACGTTAATACTATTAGCCTAGGTTCTTTTGGCTCCAGGGTTTTGTAGCCCCTGGCAGATTTGATAGAAGAAAAAAAACCTTAATTGAAAGCTTTAGGACTTAGACATCCAGCCTTCTTCATGGTCTGACCAAAGGCCTGTACGAGTCTCAGCTTATTCCAACATGATTTTCCCTCTTAAGCAGGCATCCAGGGAAGTGTTCAAATCCAGTCGGCTGGGCTGAGCTAGGCTAGGTCTGGACTTTAGCTGACAGAGGCCAGATAGAAGCAGAAAACAACCAACCAGGTGGCTTGCAAACACTGACTCATCCTACAGTCTGTGCTTGGGGTCATAGCTGTACCTGGTGTGATTCACCTGTGCAGAATCAGTCCTGGGTGCGGTTGATATAGTCAAGCAGCTGGTGACAGCCCGCATGATATGGTTGTTATCAATATGAAAAAAACCCAAAAGATGTGTAATCACCATTAGTAACTTTTGATCACCTCCAAATACATGGATCTAAATGTATTTTGTGCTCATAACAATCAAACGAAAACCTATGGTTTACGTTTGAAATGGTTAGGTTTACATTTCAACAGGAAGTCCCAGTATGTTAGTAAGGAATGTATTTTGATCAGGGCAGTGTTGCTGTGTTTGTGTCGACAGTACTACTACAGTATCAAAGACATCAGCATCGGGGGCAGGTGTGTGTGCCACGGTCATGCAGAGGTGTGTGGAGAGCTCACTCCTGACAACCCAAATAGGTGAGTGAGAGCTAGCTGTGGCTAGTGCTACTGAAATTCCAAATACTACTGGATCCTGTTTTTCTGGTGTATCCTTATATTTTAGGTATAGCTGCCCACTGATATTTATCATGACATTAGGACTTCCGTCCTTGACACATTTCGGACAGACGTGACTAGGAAGGGCAATTTCAGAAGTGTAAAAAAACGCAGAGAATGTTCTGTGTCGATTGAAATGTCTCGTCTCGTCTCGTCATCTTCCGCTTGTCCGGGGATCGGGTCGCGGGGGCAACGACCTAAGCAGGGAGGCCCAGGCTTCCCTCTCCCCGGCCACTTCCACCACCTCTTCCTGGGGGACCCCGAGGCGTTCCCAGGCCAGCCGAGTGACATAGTCCCTCCAGCGTGTCCTGGGTCTTCCCCGGGGCCTCTTCCCAGTGGGACGTGCCCGGAACACCTCACCAGGGAGGCGTCCAGGAGGCATCCTAATCAGATGCCCGAGCCACTTCAGCTGGCTCCTCTCGACGCGGAGGAGCAGCGGTTCTACTCTGAGCCCCTCCCGGATGACCGAGCTTCTCACCCTATCTCTAAGGGAGAGCCCGGACACCCTGCGGAGAAAGCTCATTTCGGCCGCTTGTATTCGCGATCTCGTTCTTTCGGTCACTACCCATAGTTCGTGACCATAGGTGAGGGTAGGAACGTAGATCGACTGGTAAATAGAGAGCTTCGCCTTTCGACTCAGCTCCTTCTTCACCACGACGGACCGATTGAAATGTCATCTTTCATATTCATCTTTCGTCTTTCATTCTTTTTTGTTCCTTCAACACTCTGCTTTAACAATGGATGTCGATGGTGTTGTGGGAGAGTCTTACCCAAGGCAGCGGGAGAACAGAGTGAAAGATAGCATCTGTTTTTGAGATAGGAGTAGTAGGATGGGTTTGAAGAAAAGGAAATTACTTCATCTGTTTGTTTCCTGACATCTCTACTGTTTAAGGCAACAGGTTATTTTAGTTTAGCCTAATTAGTGGTGGTGATGTCAGCTGTTGGCAAGACGAGATGAGGGCGAGATGTGCGATAAAGTTATGCTGCTTTGAATCGTGATTATGTTGAGTTTTATGAACAGTTACTGTAATAAGGGGCATTGTGAGCTGAGGAAAAACATTTCTTAAATTGTGACAAAGACTTGAGTTGGCGGTAAAGTTTGCATTACACTTTGGACTAAGGTCCATACTACAGCAGGGTTCAGAACAGTTTTATTAAACCAACAGTCATCAGATACTCTAAAGACTATGGACAAGGATTCTCTCACTTCAACGGGAAACCTCAGTGTGAATATAAAGTGTCACAAACGATTAAGTCCGGCTGTTCTTTCTCTCCTGTTCTCAGACTGCAGTGCGAGTGCAGACACAACACCTGTGGTGAGTCATGTGACCGCTGCTGCCCAGGGTTTCACCAGAAGCCATGGCGTGCCGCGACGGCGGACAGCCCCAACGAGTGCCAGCGTAAGTGCCAGCCTCCCCCCTCACAGCTTTCCCCTTTGCTCAGTGACTCAAAGACTGGGAGCGCTCAAAACGAAACAAGCCCTTAATTCTCCCCTCTAGTTCATAATAGCTCAGCGCCAAATGCCCTGTTATGGTGTTGGAAAAGGTCTCGGTAAACTCTTACTGTAAGAGGCATTACTCCTCTGCTATGTGTGATGAACACATTGTTTGTGTGTGTATATGGTTGTGTGTGTCCCATCTACTCCCAAGACCACTCCACACACACACACACACACACACACACACGCACGGTGACGCACCCGCCTGCAGAGAGAGGGAGGCCATTCCCTGCCAGCTGGGGCCTAATTGCCGTGGACTGTTGACAAGATTCTCCCTCCTGATTCAGGGATGCTGAAACCCTACCCTGCAAAAACAGAGGGAGAAAGAGGGTGGAAGAGAGAGAGAGGAGAAAATGAGAGAGACATGTCATCTTATCATAGTAGAAAAGCTCCTAAACCATTCCTAAACATTATAAAGTCTGAGGAAAGGGGAAGTTTGGAGGAAAAGGAAGTGTTTGAACTGATTTTATGGTCTTGACATCCTGTGGATCACAATAAGTACCTTGAAGTACTGCGTTGCAGAAGGACGTGATGTGTGTACCACATCAATGATTTTCAGTGTGTGCGTGCATGTGGGTGTATGTGTGTGTGTGTATATGTGTGTGTGTGTGTGTGTATGTGTGTGTGTTGTCTCTTGTTCGGGGGTTTCCTCCTACAGCCTGCCAGTGCTACTCCCATGCCTCGGAATGCTATTATGACCCAGAGGTGGAGCAGCGAGGAGCAAGTTTAAACACCTTCGGCAGCTACGATGGTGGAGGCGTCTGCATCAACTGCCAGGTATGAACCTGCTTTCAAGTCCAAACTCATACGATTTTTCTCTGTGTGTGTGTGTTTTTGAGTGTGCAAGGGTGTGTGCGTTTGTGTAAGTGTTATGAGTGTTTTCAGTGCTCGAGGATTGAATGAATGTTTCCCCCCCCAAATTCCTTAAGTCCCTTAGATCGGATGCACACACACACACACACACCAGGTCACTACAATGGGATTGTGTGTGTTCCAAATGCCCCATTGTATATTTCTACACTAAAGTTCATAATTTTAATAATTATTATGGAAATAAACCAAACGAGAGCAAGTTAAAACAAGACAGACTTACTTTATGTCGGTTGAGTGTGCTGTGTTAAACGCATGTACATCACACAAAGCAAACAGATGTATTAGCAACAGTAAAGCCTCAGATTAGATCCTTCCTAGCACTAGAACTACTTGTCCTGGGCTTTTGTTCAAGTGTGTCAGTGTGATGTGATGATACCTATTATCAATCCCTCTTCGTCTTTAGCACAACACTGCTGGAGTGAACTGTGACCGTTGCGTTGAAGGGTTCTACAGAACCTATGGCGTCCCACCTGAATCTCCCTCCGGATGTATACGTGAGTCCCCATCACATCTCCACCCCTCACCCTCCCTTTATGGCTTCACTTTCTTTATTTTAAAAAGTGTGTGTTATTGTCAAATGTCTACTTATAGTTAACAGGGCTAGTTCTCTTCAGGCCTATGCCTGACCAGCTCTCTGGCACTGTACTGTGTTTTCGTTGCGGTTGTCCTAAATCCAACCCTCAATGGAAGCTAGTGAATGAGTTTGAGTAATGATGCAGCTATCTGACAGATGACTGTTGGGTAAGGCTAAAGAATAGTTGCTTTCAAAGATGTCCTCTCTCCAGGGACTTGTGTGTGAGTCAGAAACACATGCTGCATGGCACCAGCGTCTAGCGTATGGTTGCTAAATCGAGACCCACTCTTGTTTACATTGCTGGGCTTGGAACACGGTTGTTCCTCGGCCACAGAAATAGCTGCCAGTTGTGTTGTGGCTTTCTGAGGTGATGACATTAAACTGGTTACCCTCCGTGCTTTGAAAAGACCAAAGAAGCCACAAACTCAATTAAGCGAGCTTAGCAGATGAAGGTGTTGACTCGGTGAAAGCTTATTAGTGTCCTCATGGTTTTCGGAGGTAGTGTACGGGGACGTTTGTGGGGAGGTTAGAAACAGTCACTCTGGCATGCAGAAATGCTGTAAATCTCCATGCATACCGGTCATTTTGTTTGACTCCTATGGTGAATGTTGATCTGTGTGTGTGTGTGTGTGTGTGTTTGACCACAGCCTGCAGGTGTGACTCCAGAACTACAGCTGGCTGTGAGATGGGGTCAGGACGCTGCCTCTGTCGGCCATCCTTCACCGGGGACAACTGCGAGCGCTGTGCGACCGGTTACTACGGCTACCCACAATGCGTCCGTAAGTCAGTCAATGACTTCAAATGACTGCTTCAGGCTTGTATCTGTTTCATCAAGTACAAATGATGTGGACTGGTGGAGAAAGCAGTGCACGGAGCATAGACAGACTGTTTGAAAGTGGGTCTTCGTCTCATTGGTGGAAGCTCTTTCAGGAAGCTCTTAGAGGAGTGCTGAATTGAGGAAGTCCTACTTTTGGATTTTGAGGAAGTGTGACGGTAGAAGGCCAGAGTGTGTGGTGAGAGCTGGGATCTGAAGGAAGCTAGTTGGCCTCGTTCCTTTACCGACTGCCAATGACCACCTCTGTTCTTCTTTTGTTCGCATTTGTGTGGCCTTTTGTTTAAACGTCTACCGATGCTGCTGCAAATGTTGACTGCATCATTTACACAAAGATGAACTTCACCAGGTTACACTGGGAGTTACATAGGGATTCAAAGCCCAAGAGAGAACCCATTGGTTGCACATTTCACACCGTATCTTAGCTCACATCTTAACAAATGAACACAAACAGGCCACACCCTCAATTATTGCTCCCCACCATCACCCCCGTCTCTTTCTGATTCTAATTACAGACATTGCATGGTGTGTCAGTCGTCAAATTTCAGCACCCTGCAGTTAAAACATTCCTAACTTGCCCTCCTCATGTCTGTCTGGGAGTTGTGATTGACAGAGTCTTTCTCCCGGGTCTTCTAGAACTTGTCTACAGCAATCACCGTGCCTCACACAAGAACTTGGCAAACGACAATACCAAGAATGTGACTGTCAAAACTCTGAAATTTATTTTGAAATGTTCTACAATAGTCCCAAGGATCATTTATGGTCTTACCATTTCCATTGAGCTCCAAGTGTAAGAATCTGAAATTTGCCAACAGACCCCACTCCTCATCTATTGTTTAGCTATGATCATGGAGGTTGTCTTACTGATGTGTTCCGGAACAATTAGGTAAAGTACATGACCACAACACAGCAGAGTGAAAAAAGATCTGATTGGCCTGTTTGTGGGAATGTGGCAAACACAAATCAAGCCTTTCATGTGAATGTTATACAGTGGTTTTACACAGAAACTGGTCAAGATGGTTTGGTGTTGAACATTATATAAGATGGAGTTTTGGCATTGCTTGGCAATTATCATATGAATATAGAGAGTTTTACGGGGTGTATTTATTAATATAATTGCCTTTATCCTTGGGCTGTGAGGGTTCTCTGAAACCAACTTTAATGTTGCCATACTTTGATAGAAATTGTTTTAGAAATTGTAACATTCTAAAATCTCTATATGCGAGGTTCGGTCCAAGAGAACTGTAGTATTGCAAGCACAGATTGATGTTTGTAGAGTTGTTAATATTCTTCCTTTTTTTTAATCAGGCTATCCAATCTACCCACCAACCACAAAGTCGCCTGTTGGCCACATTGTGGGTAAGTTCAGTACACTTGATGGTTTGATATGCACACAGTGTAATGTAAACTGTTCAAATCAAGATCAACATATACAGTAGTGATTGCCAGTCTTTTTGCGTGTTCACCTTACATTAAGGGAGACTGTTTGTAGTGTTTTGATTGACCTCCTCCATTGTTCTCCATCTGTCTCTCCTCAATATACCCATTGCTCTTGTTCTCTCTACAGAGCCCTCTGTCTGCCCTCATGGTTATTTTGGACCACCCAGCTGCCAGCGTGAGTGTAATGAGGCTATGATGTGCTATGCTATGATGTGCTATGCTATGATGTGCTATGCTTTGATGTGCTATGCTATGATGTGCTATGCTATGATGTGCTACGCTATGATTTGCTCGCTATGATGTGCTATGCTATGATGTACTTCTTGTAATTCTGTTTCATTCTGTGCTGCACTATGCTAAACAATGCAAGCAATGCAATGCTATGCTATTATACGGTGTGAAATGTACCATACAATGTTGTGCTGTGCCATCCTTTTACACAGTCCTGTTAGCATTTCAGCTCTTCCTCCGGAGGTGTTCAGTATGTAGCACTGCCCCTGATCTTCTCTCTGGGGGTGTGTTTACGTGAGAATATACAGGGCCGCTCATTAAACCAAGACATGTAAGGGTAAATAGATTTACGCAGGGTCAGAGGTTAAGAGCATGTGATGCCTTCAGTAGACTACGTTTTTCAGAGCTGATGTCCTCTTCAAGCTGAAGTTGAAAAACACAGTATCAGAGAGTTAAATATTAACGTAGCTGCCTAGCACTAGATTTCATAAAAAAAAACTAAAAAAAACTTGAACTCTCATGTTGTAAATGATCATTTTAGAGCACGGGTTGTGTCAATTACTGCCCTACAAACCGTGCTGCATTCTGATACAAACATGTATCTGCTAAAATTGGTCATTTAAGTTCATCCCAAGGTGTCCTCGCATCATAGTGCCGGTCTGCTGGGAATGCTGAAGGACAAAGAGACAGTCTATTAATAGCAGTCCCTCCACTCCCAAATTCCCATTTTGTTTTCTCTACACCAGAGATCAGCCTTAAAGAAAGCCTGTCTGATTGAACGATAGCATTTCATTTAAAACCAAAGTATAGACATGCTCTATCTGACTCTGGTATTTGTTTTTGTTGTTTGTCTGGGAATGCAGGCAAACAATTTAAAGCCTTTCCTCCTGTGTGCTGACCGAGAAAGAATTTAATCTATAACCTTGTGCAAGGCTCTTTTTAATGATTAGTAGTTGCTAGAGGGGGCCAAGGCTACAATAGGAGTCGCTTGTTGTCCGCACTACTTTTCTAAACTCCAGGCCTGTGAATATGTAACGCTGCCAGGCTAGGCTGGTGTCTGGCACCACCCTCCCCAAATCCGTGTCACAGCGTGGGCACGATTGCAAGGAAGTAGGTCATTGTCATCTGTTAAACTGTGGCAAAGACATCCTCCAAAGCCATCTAGCACTACATGTGGTGCTAACTGTGGGGTTGCTTATTTTTTCCATAGATGCCTAATCAGATTTTTTGTGATCTTAAGATCTAAGGACATTTGTTTGTGTTCAGAATGTGTGTGCGATCGCAGTGGGTCGAGACAGGAAGTGTGTGACGCCTCGGGTGTCTGCCTGTGTCGAGGAGGGGTGGAGGGTGAGCGTTGTGAACGCTGTCAGCCGGGGTACCACTCCTTCCCCAACTGCCAAGGTGAGAGGAACACTGGCCTTCTGAGATCAACTACACTGCTCGTTAGGAATGAACTTGCTTAGTGACCTAAGCAAGACCCGGGCCAAGAACGTTTCCAAGTCAAGATGGTTGAAAATGTTTGTGAGCGTTCCACCCCTGTCAGAGATAAACAGTTGTGTCCTTCCCAGAGTGTCGCTGTGATGGATCAGGCGTCGCTGCCAGAGACTGCGGTCCAACTGGCCAGTGCCGTTGCCTTGCCAACTATGGAGGACAGCAGTGTGACCAGTGTGCTCCTGGTTACTATGGATACCCTGACTGCGCCTGTGAGTGATTTCCTCCCTTCCTCTTCCCTTTTTGACCAAACCCTCCGTCTGCATCAGGGCCCTTTGATTGGGCCGCGGTGACCTTTTTGTGACCCACTACTCGTGGAAAAACTGATGCTGCCGGACTTAATGTGGCCTCATGGCTCTCAGGGCTCAGTGTCCCACAGGAACCTATAAACCCCCCGCGCTGGCTGTCAGCCACACTGATTTACCCCCTGTCATCCAGATACACGTCGAACAGGGAGCAACCCTAGATTAGACAGGATTCATGGAAATGTGGGCTCTGTTACATTGGATGAGGAACAACCCTGTGCTGGGTAGTACAATCCTATACTTCATATTTCAAAAGGGAAGGGGTGTGTGCGCGCGCTCGTTCATGTGCATGCGTGTGCGTGTGTTTCTGTCGCGTGTGCAGTGTGCCGCTGCTCCCGGACGGGGTCGTATGACTCGGTGTGTAACCCCGTGTCGGGCCAGTGTCTGTGTCGGCCAGGAGTGGTGGGTCAGCTGTGTGACCGCTGTGCTGGGCCCGGCCTCGGCTTCCCCCAGTGCTCAGGTAACCCCTCCCCGTAGTAGGCAGACACCCAGAACTTCAACTCTTCTAGACTTCGGAGAAGTCATGAAATAGTCTGTGACCAGAAACTTTTTCTTGAACGAATGCCAGATTATTGTATGGAGAATATAGTTGTTAGATATTAGGTCATGTGCTCTCAACGTTCTAGTGGCAGTAGAAGTATTTGAGAGGATATCGACATTCAACTAAGAAGGGAGGTTTAGATCATTCCCCCTTGGTAGAAAATCCATTATTATTGATTTGTTCCTCAGCTGGCTGTCTTCTGTATGACCAAACCATTTAGGTTCATGTTCTGCTGACCAATTTTTTTCCCAGTGATGTGAGTTTGAGCTTTAACATTAGTGTTATCCTCCTCAGCCTCCGTCAGTCAGTGTGACCCAGCTGGCTCAGAGAGTACCATCGCAAACACACAAACGGTAAGCTGGCCCATCCTAACAGGGCCGACAGTGGCGTTCTCACTTTACACGCCTGTAACTGTTTGTATTTTGCACATGAGTTATTGTGGTCACCCACCCCCATTCCCAGGGCCAGACCCCTTGGTGTGTGTGCTAAGTGTTTTCATATTTGTTATCTGATAGCAGCTGCATGACCAAACCTGTATCCGGTAGAGTTTACAAGGAAGAGAGGGTTTTTTTTCGTCTTGAACTAGTTGGATGTGAAAATTAACAGTAATCATCATAAGAGGAAAATCCGCTTCCTTCCATCTTGGCGAAACAAAAACAAAGTGGACAGGATTTCCAGAAGCTAATGTTGCTCTTGTTTTCTCTCTGTGCATGCTCTGTGTGAACCTGTCACCATTGTGCTCCAATGTTCTAATGCTGAAAGGAGGCTAATTCAAAGGCGCTCACTTGAGACCATTTGTTATTTACTGATTTATGGGGTTAGTACTGAACAATAGTCAACAAGTAGTATACAATTGTTGTATACTAGTGTTAGTTTTATATTTAAGGAAATAAGGTTTGATGGAAAAGTTGTATAAATTGTATTGAACAAACAGTATATATATATTTATACAAAACTCACAACCAGTTCAGCAGTATCCAATATTATATTCAACTGATACTGTACAATCAATTTGTAGAGCAGATTCAACATTTGCAACGTGTTCTATCTTACTCACAGTGGTAACTGTTGTTTTAGGGATTCTGTAACTGCTTGGCCCATGTGGAGGGAGCCCTGTGTGACAAATGTAAACCTCTCTACTGGAACCTGGCCATGGAGAACCCTGATGGCTGTATTGGTAAGATTCCTGTTTGTGACCCTGCAGATTAGAGCTGTGTCATGGCCATGACTTGTCTGTCAGTCAGAGTTATGGTGTGATCATATATATTAAAAAAAGCAAAGTTCTTGGAAAAACTGAATGTTTTCAGGGCTTGAGAGGAAGTCCGCTACTGGGTTGTGCTAACTTGCTTGTCAGTACGGTTGCCTTCAGCATTTTCAGCTGTATTAAATCACGGCTAGTAATCTGAGGAGGCTGTGACATCATAGAGAGAATGAATCTGGGGTTATCGTGTTGTTACCTTGGTGAGCAGGCTCCTTCCTGTCAGTGCTGCATCTGTCTTCCTGTCCCCAACAGGAACTATTCTGAAGGCGGCTGAGTTCTGCCTCACTGCTTTTAGGTGCTAAACAACCTTTGAGAAATTGTATTATCTCTAAGATAAGTCTAATAAACACATCTGATAATTGGTGTATACTTGTGAATTTTGGGTTATGTGGAGTAGTCTGAAATGAAACCAAACCTAAAGGCTGTTGTCCTAACTCTGTCAGCTGAGGGAGGGAGCTGCCTATTCCCTGCCGGCCAGTGAGGGAACAGTTTGAGTCTTTGTCCAGATACCTGTCTAAAGTTACAGCCTTCCACCAAGAATGTTATCGCGGCCTGGCTGCCAACAGATATATGGAGGAATGGAAAAAAAGAGCTTTTAATATCCCAGGAATGCCTCAGGTTGGCTGTGGCTGGAGATGGAAGGTTGTGCTCGTTGCCTGAGAGCACAGCCCCTCCCCAGGCCCTTTGATGTTGAGCTGGGAGGATTGCAGCTTCTTCTTGCTGCCGTGTCTCACCCATGGAAGGGAAGGAATCCTGTAATCAGGATCTATTCACTGTGCCCTCCGGTGCTCTCCCTTCCTCACCCGGTCCTTGTTCTCTTTCAATCTGTCTCTTTTACACTCTCTCTCTCTCTCTCTCTCTCTCTCTCTCTCTCTCTCTCTCTCTCTCTCTCTCTCTCTCTCTCTCCTCAGGTCGTGCAGGTCATGTGGCAACACGTTTGTGGTTGTCCACTTTTTTGCTGTATTGTCATTGTTGCTAAACTCTGGTGTTTGTGACTTGCATGCTTCAAGTTACAGAGAGGCGAGGGGGGACCTCCTCATCTTACGAACTCTCCTCTTCTCCTTCTGTCCCCTAGAATGTGGCTGTGATTTCAAAGGGACTCTGAGTGGCGTGGGACAGTGTCAGCAGGTTGGTCTCCTGTTCCAGCCATGCTCACGCACCACATTCCAATACAGCTCGGCACACCCTGCACTGTCAAGCAGAGGGGTATACCTCACTGTAATTATTTTCGAATGACTGCTTGCCTAATATTACTCCTTAACTACCGTAAGTCATTTGTCTTGGAGTTACGCCGTTGTCACACACATTTAGAATGTTCCTTCCTGACATGTTTATCTCTCAACCGGCAGTGTCCTACGGTATGATCCTGACATTTACAGTATGTTCTTTTCCAGAAAAATGGCCGGTGTCCCTGCAAATCCAATACTTGCAGCCACATCTGTGACTCTTGTAAGGAGGGCTACTTCCTGCTACAAAAAAAGAACTATTTTGGCTGTCAAGGTGGGTCACCTGTCTAAATATAAATGATATAATATATAATGATAAATATAAATATGTCTTCACTTTTAAATGTGTATGTACTATCAAACTAGACCTTGAGATCTGCGATCGTTATTCAAGGTGTGTCCTCAAACAGAAGCTATTTCGCTTGACCAAACAATATTAACGAGGGAAACATCAATGATTAACATGTCAGGATACCTACCTCCAGGTGAAGCCTGACCTCAGTGAACACCACAGCATGTGCTAGTCATGCTTTAATGTTGAGATTGTAACCACTTCATCTCCTGCCACCGAAAGGTTGCCAGTGTGACGTGGGCGGGGCCATTGGACAGGCGTGTGATGATACGACTGGACAGTGTCAGTGTCGGAAAAATGTGGTTGGACGCACTTGCACTGAGTAAGCTCTAAACACTTTTCTACAAGGACACATAGTTCTGTTTTCCTACACGTTATTGAGGCGAGGCATGGTCACCAATGCTAAAAGATGCATTGGAATAAATAATGGGAATACGAAAAATTTTACTGGGTTGTCAATTATTCATATGTAAGTTGTACTGTATATTCTCTCTCCTACCAACGCTCCCTACCTTCCAAAAAACAAGGCCGGCACCCAACCACTACTTTCCCAGCTTGCACCAGCTGAAGTATGAGGTGGAGAATGGAATCACACCCAACGCCAGGCTCGTACGCTTCGGCTACGACCCCCGGGCCTTCCCAGGGTTCAGCTGGAGAGGTTACGCCATCATGTCTCCTGCACAGGTTAGTCAGACGGTTGCTGTTAACCTGAAAATACTACAGTGAAAAAGCGAGGAAAAAGTTTCACTGCAAATATATATATTTTTTTTTAAGTGAAAAGGGACACAAGTGAAGAACACGATGGTGGCCGTTAAGTGTTGGCGAGGTTGTAAATAAAAGAATGAGGAATTGTGAACATAATGCAGTCGTGTACATGGTTCAAAATCTGCCTTCCTGCGTTTCTTTTCAGTGATTTAGTAGTTGCTTTTCCCCGCTGCTCTAATCCGTGCTTTTGTGTGTAAAATAGCTTCCGTCTGAATACATCAGCGTTTTACCTGTGTTCATCCAATGGTGGTAGTGTGTGCAGTAGTGTCTTCTTGACGGTAGCTCTTTCCTCCTGTGCCCTGCGGTTTTCCTAGCTGTGTGTAAGTCGGTGGTAGGTGTCTAACCCTGTCTCTCCTCAGCCAGAGGTGATCATATCACTTGCCGTGGCCTTCCCTGGCCCCTTCCACATCCTAGTACGCTACGCCACCCACCGCCAACAGAGGGCGAGGCGGGTGAGGGCCAGGATGTTGGTGGTGGACGAGGCTGGCTTTCACTCTTGCTGTGACTGTAAGTGAAGGGCCCTTCCTTCCTTCTATCCTTCCTTCCTTCCTTCCATCCTTCTCTCTTATCGTCCTTCCTTCCTCTCCCCCTGGTCCTCTTAGCTCCTCCCCGCTCTCCTCGGTGCGTCGCCGTGTCCTGCTTTAACCCCGCTCCGCCCCCTCCCCATGCACGGCCCGCTCGTTTGTGTTTAACACCCAGTCCTTCTTCCCGTCACCCCCCCCCCCCACACACACACGATCCTGCACCCTCTCCAGTCAACCGTGTCCCCTCCCCCCCCCCACCCCCACCCCCTTCTCACCCCTGTCTCTGCAGAGTGACGTCAGGCTAACAGTGCATGTGGATGAGGCTGGGCACTCATCCTACCGCATCCTCCTACGGTATGCTAACCCTGGGGCCGCAGCTGTGACCGGTAGCGTAGCGGCTACCACCATCAGGGGGGGCCCAGGTAAGCCCGTCCTCTCTCAACTCCCCCCCCCCTCCCCCTTCTCTATACACACACACACATGTACAACCGCCCGGTTTGCCCACCGGAATATTCATTGAACGAAAGGATTGCATCAGTTTGACTCCCCATCACTCACACTGCATGCTCGCGCCCTACCCTCCTCTACCACAATAACAACACATATCTAGATTCAACCTCCTCCTCAGAGGACCGTAGTCTGTGTGTCGGCCCAGGGTGTCAGCTGTGACGCTGTGTTTAGTACGTGGCTGAATGCTTCGCTGCAGGGCCTGGCCAGAGTAAGGAGGTGGTCTTTCCTCCCAGCTCCTCCCCATCCTTTGTGTCGGTGCCCGGGGATGGGTATGCAGAGCCCTTCCCTCTCACCCCCGGGAGATGGGTCATACGCCTGCGAGCCGAGGGAATCCTGCTGGTGAGCACCCTCTGGGACTGTCGTCCGCCAAAACACTGCCCGTCCCACGGTCTTGTCTCTCCTCACTCCTCCCCTCCCACCCACAGGACTATTTGGTGCTTCTGCCCAGCGACTTCTACGAAGCGCCTCGCCTCCAGGAGAAAATCACCCAGCCCTGCACGTATACATCCACCTCCGCCACAAAGTAATCCCTGCAGTTCCTCTCCAGAATCCCAAACGGCGCTCTGTTTACATGCTAGCTATGACTGGCTACTGTCTGTGCTACGCGCTGGTTAGTCGCTGACCCTGACACTGTTGTGTCTTTGTGTGTGTGGCCTTCTCTCCCAGCTGTCTGCTCTATAAGCACGTGTCGATGGAAAGGTTCAGTTCAGTGCTGGGCTCGCACGGCCTGCTCTCCACGCGCAGCGCACGCAGGAGGAGGAGGCAAGCCCGCGTGCGACGCCCCACACCAGACCACCCTGACATGGCATCCATCACGGGGAGACAGGTGGGCATGGCCCCCCAGGGCCTGGAGAGGCCTCGCACACACAGACACACACGTGCACACCCACACACAGACACACACACAGACACACACACAGACACACACACACACACACAGACACCCACACAGACACACACGTACACACCCACACACAGACACACACGTGCACAGCCACACACAGACACACACACAGACACACACACACAGACACCCACACAGACACACACGTACACACCCACACACAGACACACACACAGACACACACGTACACTCCCACACACAGACACACACGTGCACAGCCACACACAGACACACAGACAGACACCCACACACATGCACACACACACGCACACACAGACAGACACCCACACACACAGACACACACACACACACAAACGAGCACGTACAGTAAACATCCAAACACACACACAATTTGTTGTATTCAGAAATACATTGGATTGTACAGGTAAGGGGGCACACAAACCAGGCTTGGCTCCGGAAGGAAGAGGTTTGAGGAGGCATTTGGTTTATAGCTCTCTTACAGAAACTCTTATAGCTCAAATAAGGAGAGGGGGACAGGAGCAAACCCTGGCACACATACAGCATGGATAAGTGATGAGTCATGTCATGTATGTGTGTGTGTGTGTGTTGTGTAGACCCAGCTGGAGCTGAGCCTGCGCGTGGCCCAGCCAGGGCCCTATGTCCTGGTTCTGGAGTACGCCAGCGAGTTGGACACCGTCCAGAACGTCAATCTGCTCGTCACCAGCCAGTCAGAAGCCCAGATCCAGGCCCGGGCCAATATCTATAGCTGTGCATATAGGTACGTGTGTGTAGTTGTGTTTCTGTGTGTCTGTGTGTGCATGTGTGTGTATTAACCCTCGTGTTGTCTTAACGTTCTGTACACTCCCCTTGTCCTAAGGGTCAAAAATGACCCACCTTCACCAAACCCCTAAAATAAAGCAGCTTTATTGAATTTTAAACTCCTAATCTATTTTGCATGAAGAAACAACCTGTACTTAATCACAACATTTGTGAATATGCAGGTTTTGCCTCTTCACATTGCAGAAAGACTACATTTAATCAGTGGACAACTATTCGTTTTTATTACAGCAGACCCGTCATAACTGTTTTCATTACTAAGTAGAGGTGTATTATTGCTTAATGCTCCGGGTTGTATTATTCCCCATGTTCATCTTCAGATACCTCCTCTTCTAAATCATTGTACTCTTGTTCCTTCTGGACATCTGAAAATATCAGATCTACAACCTGTAGATCTGAAAGCTGAGACCCTAACCCTGTTGGGCACTGAAATATGCAGTCATGGCTTCAGCAAAGAATACTGGGGGTACTGTCATTTGCAGGACCTTTGTAGCCTCTGACTGCATTCCCCATTAGTAAACAATGCTTTGAAGACATTTTTATTTAGTCTGAAATTTGGTTTAGTTTGTCTGAAATTGTTTTTATTTTGCCTGTGAGCTTGAGTCATGTAGGGAGGGGAGATGCTGCACCTGCACGCGGACGTTTTAGCTTTGTCTGAGTTCAATCAGAAGCACAAATAATGTAATTATCTTATTGTATGTGTGTGAGTGTATGTTTGTGTGTGTGTCAATTTTTTTGGGGTGGAATGGTTTTATAACTGTCGGGGCAAAAATGACCCCTAAGACAATCTTTGTACCCTAGTGGTGTACAGCTTTCATGGAAATGTGAACAAAGACAATGTTTCACTTTATCTAATGTTGGGGTCAGTCGAGGAAAAGTCATACATTTTCAGGTAAGATAACATTTAGGGGGTTTTCTCTGCTGATAAACATAGTGAAGGGTCATTTTTGACCCCTAAGACAACACAAGGGTAAAAGTGTGTGTTGACCCCGGCAGCTTCCTGTGTCGGAGCGTGTCTGTGGACGGAACCAATCGCGTGGCAGTTTTCCATCTTACCCACAAGGCCGGGCTTATTCTCCAGGTCTCCACGGCCTCTTTCCTGCTGGTAAGAGAGAGCCTCTCTGGCATGTAACATGCTGGTTAGAAGAGATCTCCTCAATTTCCTGTGAACTGTTTGCTCTGATCTGTCGCTAGTACAAAGTGTATGCGGTACCTGCGGAGGAGTTCTCCATGGAGTATGTGGAGCCCAAAGTACTGTGTGTCGCCGTTCATGGACACTTCACTGAGGACAGGTACAGTAGAGCTCTCTGGTAATACCAGCTCATTACTTTATAGCGTGTAGAGACCTCCACACTATCAAACTGAGTAGCCCAGTATTTTGGGGAAAGTGCTGCTAGCTTAACTACTAGGCCACTAGTCACACACCCCCACAGAGACACAAACACACAGCTGGTTTCCAGGTGTGACTCCACTCCACTGACATGTGTTCCCAGGGCTGGACATGGTCTGTCAGGTACCTGGGGCTGTCCTCTCTCTCTCTCTCTCTCTCTCTCTCTCTCTCTCTCTCTCTCTCTTCTCTCTCTCTCTCTCTCTCTCTGTCTCTCTCTCTCTCTCTCTCTCTCTCTCTCTCTCTCTCTCTCTCTCTCTCTCTCTCTCTCTCTCTCTCTCTCTCTGTCTCTCTGTCTCTCTCTCTCTCTTTCTTTCTCTCTCTCTCTCTTTCTCTCTCTCTCTGTCTCTCTCTCTCTCTCTTTACTTAAACACAGCCTTTTTACCTCACACCCTCTCCTTAACCCAGCAGACACACTGAGATGTATTGCCATGTTTACTGCTCATATTTAGCTGTCAACATCAAGTCCTATTATTTATTTTTTAAGCAGAAAATTGCATTTTCAAAGACGTCCTGCCACTCTCCCACACAATGTACCGTTTTTCTTCCATTGTATCAAGCTATTAGCGAGTTGATATCTGATGTATAAAACAAACTGAATTCAAGTGGAAAAACAAACACCATAGAGTTTCCTTGAAATGACAGTTTGTTCACATTAAACCGTAGTTCCTTTCATGCTGCCACACCATTTAGACATAAAACAAATATGTAGGAAAAGGCATTAGACGAGAACCCAACTGTGAGCCTATAAAAACAAATAGGTTTTTGTCGTGACTCGTGATAGAATGGTTGATAAGAGCTTGAAAAAGAGTGCAACGGCCTCACAAGGACGTTTGGGGATATTTCGAAATAGTGTCTGGTGTGTGCCATTCTAATGGAGAAGAAAGTGAATGAGGATTGGGGGGGGGGGGGGGGGTTGCTGAAGAGAATGAGAGAAAGGAGAGAAAAAGGGTGGGGCTATAGGGTGGGGAATGAGGGGCTTGCCAGAGAGGGTCAAAGAGGTTGCTCCCCTCAAACAAAGATTTCACAAGACGTGTGAGTGTGCGCGTGTGTAAGTGTGTGTGACGTGTGGCTTGTTAAAAAAAAAAAACACTGATGAGAGAGAACGCGATAGCCAGGGGATGTCTACTACGTTTTAAAGAGGATTATTTTCAGATTATTGTAGGTCCGCAGGTCGTGATCTCGACCCGGTCACTGACCCGGCTCATGAACTAGTCACATTTTTCTTCGTCCGTGCTTGGAAAACACTTCAAACCCTTTGTCCTTCTGTTGACCCCTCCACCCCCCTCCACCCCCCTCCACCCCCCAGTCAGTACTGTGTTCCTAGTCGCTACCCCAGGCCTGGCGCGGCTCTGGTTCTAGACGCCGCCCGCGACGGTCGCCTCTCCCCCCCTCGTGGTGATGTTTACCGCCCGGCCCAGGAGAGCGAGGACTGGAGGCGGAGGCGACAATCCGAGAGCCAGTTCTCCCTCCCTGTCCCCCAGAGCGAAGGGCTTCTGCTCAAATCCCCCCAGGTATACGCTCATATGATGGGATCGATTCCCCCTCTGCCAACAGAGGCCAACCGCAATAGTCTATATATATTACTCTCTCACTCTCCCTCTCTCTCAATGGGTCTCATTCTCAATGTCTCTTTCATTATCTCTCCACGTCTCTCCCTCTCCATATCTCTCTCCCCGTCTCTCTCTCTGTCTCCCTCTCTCCGATCACTGCAGACAGAGATCAGTTTCAGCACCAGGGTTCCTTCTCCGAGCAGATACGTGGTGGTCGTCCACTTCCGCCAGCCGGAGCACACCACCTTCCCCGTGGAGGTCGTGGTGGACGCAGGCCGCAGATGGATGGGTAAGTCTGGACACCAGGGCCTGTGGTGAAGCCTGGGGAAATGGAGGGGTTCCTTACCTGGATGTAAGCACGGAATTATGACTGTGGTGTCCTTTTAGAGGATTGGCGATTCTGGTATCGGTAAATGTGGGGGCTTGGAGGTGGTTCCCTGTCAGATTAAGGCCCAGCCCCGCCCCCCTCCACTCGCCCCCTCTCGCCTCCCGCCCACATGACAAGATGATCAAAGGGCTCGGACACACTTCCCCTGATGGGCCTGATGGGAAAGGATTACCGTGGAGCACGCTAACACATCCCACTTCTTCTTCTCTCTCCACCTCTTTCTCTCTCTCCCTCTCTTTCTTCCCCTCTCTCCCCCACCCCAACCCGCCCTCACCCTCTCCTGCTTGGTCTCTTCTCGTACCCTCTCTCTCCTCCCGTCTCTCCTCCTTCGCCCCTGTCACCCTCCTCCTCTCGTTCTCCTGCTTCTCTCCCCTCGGTCCTGCCGTCCAGGTTCAGTCAATGCCTCCCTATGCCCTGCGCTGTCAGGCTGCAGGGAGCTGGTCATTGCTGAGAAGCGCATCGCCCTTGATCTTCCCCAGGAGCCTCTGACCATCTCTCTGAGGGTACCGCCTGGGAAAACCCTCACTCTGGTAAGATGTTTGTACCAGTCAGCTACCAAGGTCTTGTGGTCCCTTCCAAACACACATCACGTGTTTCCCTGAGTTTTGTCCGAGCCCAGTTTTCAGTGTTGGTATGCTGTATTAGACCTAACTCTTCACAACAACCAGGTTGCCAGATTAACCCCCCCCCACCCCTCCTCAGTTGTACCATCTCCCAAACAACAACAATGAGGGTTCTGTATTCTACCTGGACCCCCCCCCCCCCCACACACACTCAGACCTATTAGAGCTAAGCTCTTAAACCCACTAAGGTAGGGTAAGGCCAGAGTTTAGCCTGTACTGACTTTGGGGCTGTTTGTTTTACCTCCCTGCACACTGCAGTCAAGACCAACAACCACTCAACACTCAAAGCAGTGTTTTATTATTTTTGCCCCCTATTGTTAAACACGTTCTCATCCCTTTAATCTGTTTTTAGATTACATTTAGGTGGGATTAGATGTTGTTTACCTTGGATTAGCATCAACATGGAAGAGAGATAGTACGTAGTGGGTGAGATAGTTGCTGTTTGGTTCTTATGAGATTGACGTTGATGTTTTGTTCCGCCTCAGGATTATATCTTGCTGGTTCCTGATGATAGTTACACCCCTGATCTCCTGAAAGAGAAGCCGCTGGATAAATCTTCAGATTTCAGCCGACTGTGTGGGGCAGAGGGGTTCTCCATACCGTACGTACATGTATCTGCTGGTGGTCTTCTCCAGGCTCAGGGAATCAGCGCCAAGCAAAACAGTGTCCTTATGACATTAATCATGATTTCTCTACTGTTTTTATGAGAAAAAATGAGTATGTCCTGGAGTGTCCTGGATTACTTGGCTTCCCGTCCATATGAAATCTTCTCAACTCTGAGTCCTGAACATATTGAACATTTCAGATTGAACAGTTTCTGTAAATGCCATTTGAGCTTTTGTAAATGTCGCCCTCTAGTTGTAGTGATAGAGTGCTCCACCTTGCCCGTCTCCTCCCCTCCAGCCCCAGGACGTCCTCTCGGTTCTGCCAGGACTCAGCCCGCTCTCTAGTCGCAGCCTTCAACGACGGAGCGCTGCCTTGTAGCTGTGACCAGGCTGGGGCTTCTGGACCCACCTGTGATCCGCTGGGAGGCCAGTGTCACTGCAGGCCGCATGTGATTGGCCGCCGGTGTACCAAATGTGCCACCGGATACTACGGCTTCCCGTACTGCAGACGTGAGTTTGGGTGTCACCCAGTCTCCTGTCCATCTTATCAATACGAGCAAAAAAACACGTTGGCTCATTGTGTGTTGCTGTATTCCTCTGGCGGTTCTGATCAATTCCTGTTTCAGGCCATTGAAGCATTGAAAGACTGTAAGAAAGGCTCGGACACTCACTGCAGACACCAGATAGACGGTTAGATGTCAGACAGACAGACAGACAGACAGACAGACAGACAGACAGACAGACAGACAGACAGAGAGACAGACAGACAGATGTAAGACAGACAGTCATCACATAGATCGACAGACAAACCGACAGACAGACAGACATCAGACAGACAGACGTCAGACAGACAGACAGACAGACAGACAGATTGACTTGATTCGACTTGATTGATCCCATGCCCGTCCCCCAGAGTGTGAGTGCGGGGTGCGTCTGTGTGACGAGGTGACGGGCCAGTGCATCTGCCCGCCCCAGACGGTGCGGCCGGCGTGTGACGTGTGTGCCAGCCAGACGTTCAGCTACCACCCCCTGCTGGGCTGCGAGGAGTGCGACTGCTCGCCCAACGGCTTGCAGGCCAGCGCCGGCCCCGACTGCGACCGCGACACCGGACAGTGCACGTGAGTGCACCAGCCGAGTTGTTCATAGTGTTATGGAGGGATGGATCATATTGTCACGCTATATGAATTCAGTCCTGCTGTTTTATTTCTTGAGATTTGATTTGTCTGTAGTGCTTGCTGCACAGAGCATGGAGATAAATGGTGTGTGTGTGCGTGCGCGCGTGTGTGTAGATGCAAGCCCAGGATTGGCGGGCGCCAGTGTGACCGATGTGCTGCTGGATACTATGGCTTCCCTGGCTGTGTACCGTGTGACTGTGCCCAGGGTGGCGTGACCCCTGAGGTGTGCCACCCCAACACGGGCCAGTGTCTCTGCAAGGTGAGCCACCCCACACCCAGGCCACAGACCCCGAGCACACACTGTTTCAATGACACCCACTCAGTCTGGACCCATTTTTATTTTTTTGAATTTTTTTTCATGATCACATGTTTTTTTGTTTTTTTTTGTGGTCACTTCCTGTATATCGTTCAGCCCTGACAGGGTGTTGTCTTGTGTGTTCTGCAGAGAAACATGCAGGGGGACCGCTGCACTGCCTGTCGTGAAGGCTCCTTCCACTTTGAGCCCTCCCACCCCAGTGGCTGTATCATCTGCTTCTGCTTCGGAGCCACTGACCAGTGTCAGAGCTCCAGCAAGCGCCGGGGCAAGGTGTGTGCGCGACTGTGGGGCTCAAACGTCAATGCAGGAAGTTGCACATAGGAAACCTGCTCAGGCAGATTAAGGAACACATCCCTATCTAGCCAAGCCATCAGCAGCCACAGCAGAAACCCAAATTCCAGACCCTCAGCCTAGTCACACCTGCGGAACACAAACCAGCTATGTTCTGTGGTGAGCACAGCATGCACTACGTACATACATCTTACGATGCCTCTAAAAGTCTGCTTCCTGTTCCCTCCCTCCAGTTTGTGGATATGCAGGGCTGGAGGCTGGAGAGGGGAGACCAGGAGGAGGTGTCCTCGGTCCTTAACCCCAGCAGCAACACACTGGTGGCTGACATCCAGGAGCTGCCTACTGCTGTTCAAGTGCTCCACTGGGTGGCGCCCCCCTCCTACCTGGGAGACAGGGTGAGTGCAGGGACAGTCCTCCTGGTTCCACAGAGAAATGCAGAAAGGCATCTGAGGGAAATGTAGTTCTTCTTTCTTCTTGAGGATTAAAAGGGGTCTGGACATTGGCTCATGTTTCAGGCAGACAATGACAATATAATTGTATTTATGTTATAAAACTTCCCAGTTATAAATGTTATAAACCCAGTCAAGGCTCCAAATGGCCAAAGAATCTTGTCAAATTGTTAATGGGTTTTTCTTTGAATGTAATTTATATTGGAGTCATTTTTAGGGGTTTACATCAACTCGGTGTCCATGTCTCATTCAGGTGTCGTCCTACGGAGGCTACCTCACCTACCAGGCCAAGTCCTTTGGTATTCCTAGCGAGGGGATGAATCTGTTGGATAGGAGGCCAGACATCCTGCTGAGTGTATGTATACAACACAACCTAACATGCTCGCTTACTCACACACACACACACACACACACACACACAAACAAACTCACACTCACACACTCACCCACTCTCACATACACACACACACACACACACACATACTGTGGAATAAATTGGGAATTCCTGTGTGCTTGCATTATTCACTAATCAATAGACCTAGTCATTGGATACTAGTTAGTATGTTCTCATGTAAGCTTGCTAATAAAAAGAGTAGATTGTGTCTATTTGTCAGGGTTAATAGATGTTCGGGGTCAGGAGAAAGTACTGGCTAAACGTTCCTTGTCATGATTACAAGGAGAGCTCC
Source organism: Hypomesus nipponensis (assembly GCF_054491055.1). Lineage (NCBI taxonomy): Eukaryota > Metazoa > Chordata > Actinopteri > Osmeriformes > Osmeridae > Hypomesus > Hypomesus nipponensis. The sequence goes on from NC_140370.1 coordinate 2,982,612, forward strand.
ACCAATGAACTCTCTTGTCTGGGAGTTGTCACGTGTTGGGAGCTGTGAATCTCTTTTTCTGAGACTGTTGTAACGTCATTACTGCCTGACTGTCACTGTCTATGTTTACATTCCTGTGCCCTATAAAAGATGGTCCTCCGGCCTTCAGAGCAGAGAGAGACATGATTGAGACCTAAGCCTGGTGTTGTGTTGTCATTTAGTGTCAGCAGTCTGGTTTTCTCTCCCAGAACTCAACTGAACTTAGAAGAGACACTTCATGAAGAGACAGACAAAACACTTTCTTCATCAGCACACACACACCCACACACACACACAAACTCACACTCACTCTCACTCACTCACTCACTCACTCACTCACTCACTCACTCACTCACTCATAAATTAACCAGAAAGACTGCAAAAGCTTTCAGGTTCATTTGTGTGTACACCTGTCATTTCCTTCCTGCTGTGTCTAACTCCCTGTTGTGTCTGTGTGGTTGTCCCCAGGGCCAGGAGATGACCCTGGTCCACCACAACCCCCAGCCCCCCACCCCAGACAGACTGTATCAGGGACGGGTCCAAGTAGTGGAGGTATCTGCTCATAGACTGGAACTCTCCTGGGGGTGGCTTCTACACAGCTCGAGTCCAGATCACCACCAAGTCCTTTTATGTCAATGAAGATGTGCAGCCTCTGTTTACAATTGGAGCGTCTCTGTCTCCAGGGAAACTGGCGTCACGCCAGCAACAACAGGCCCGCCTCCAGAGAGGAGCTGATGACGGTGCTGGCCTCTGTGGAGGGTCTAAGGGTGCGGGCCCTGTACTTCACCCGCAGCCAACGCCTCAGCCTGGGAGAGGTGGGCCTGGAGGAGGCTTCCCGAAAAGGGGTGGGGGGCCCCGCCAGCACCGTGGAGGAGTGCGCCTGCCCCCCACAATACACTGGGGACTCCTGCCAGGTGAGAGAGAGAGAGAGAGAGAGAGAGAGAGAGAGAGAGAGAGAGAGAGAGAGAGAGAGAGAGAGAGAGAGAGAGAGAGAGAGAGAGAGAGAGAGAGAGAGAGAGAGAGAGAGATTCACCGTCTGGGGCCCCTACGGACCCCCCAGTCCAAAAGGGGTGTGGCACAGAAACAGAGTGAAGGACAAAGGGAGGGAGTGAGGGATGAGGAGGGTGATGAAAGACGGGAGTGAGGAGACAGATCTGTTCCCCCTTCGTCCTGTCATCCAGCCGGGCTGGGTGGGATGTCACGACACGCCTGAACAAAGAGCCACGCCTGTGCTCGGTGAGGTCACGGCCGAGAGGAATGCACACGGAGGGGTATTGGCCCGCCCGTGCGTGTAGCCTCCCCCGGGGCCGGGATGCGAGGTACGATCACACAGACGTGATGTTAGCAATCCAACATCTGCAGCCGTTGTCACGCGGACGTTTTGTAAACGTTTCTGCCGGCCGTGGTTTGATCTGAGTTTCTTTCTCTTGCCTGGGTGGGTCTCCACGTCTCCTGCTCCCATTATAGAAATTCGTAGAACGGGTGGGGTTTTTGTGGGAGATTCTGATATGATTTTCCTAGAAGTACGCAGAGTAACCTTATATGTTAGAAGTGGGTTATTAGTCTCGGAGATGGAATCCTACCAAGGATGTGTGGTGTGTTTGTTCTGACTAACGAATACGTAATGAGGTGGATGACACAACTATGGGATGAGAAGGTTCCACACTCAGACCAGACAGTGAGTCACTCATAAAACCAATTTCTAATGCACATTACACATGTGACATTTTATTAACTAAGCAGATGCTTTAATCCAAAGTGACTTAGAAATTGTGCTTATAGAAAGTACAGGATCAGAAATGCACACCGTCTAACACTATTGTGGTGGTCAGATTCAACAGCGTTCTTTATGTCTGTGAAAACATTCTTAAAATGTTTTTCGGCCTCATTTAGACCTAAGTCCATCTATAAAACCCATCACAAGTTGTGGCTTGATCCTCCTACCTGTCATTAAAGTTGATATTTATTGATTTGGTTGTTTTTAGATGTACTCTTAGAACTCAATCCATAATGTTGTGTGTCTGTGTGTGTCACACTCCGCTGGTAGGGTGTGTTCAGAGGAAATGCATAATATGTGCCCTGAGGCGCTAAGAACAGGAGAGGTGCCTTGACGCATATCCAGGCGTGGCACTGTATCTGGCAACCTCACTCACACACACGCACACACAAACACACACGGGAGTGACTGCTAAAGCAACGGTCCCGAGGACAGATGTGTGTGTTTGCTGTTTGGTTAGTGTGATTCAGGTGTCTGAAAATGTCTGACCCCTCACACAATCACACTTCCATGCTCAACACAATCACCTCCACACCTGTGCACACACAACGCACTGAAAAACAGTGACAAACCATTTGTAAAACACAGCATCGACTGAGCCACACCCTCGACAGCAACCTTTTGTTAATGAATACGCATCTTTAGCCTCTTACTTTTCTTTATGACTTTCTGTCTGTGTTAGTGATAGCAGTGTGTCGTTGCTGTGCTCCATAGTTGTGTTTTTATGTTAGCGTGTGTTTGCGGGTTCCGCGCCGGTGTGTACTGTGTGTGTGTGTGTGTCCTAACACTTCTCGGTAAAGCTGAATCAGATAGGTGAGGTGCTATTGGGCGTGGCCTCCGTGTTTGTGTGTGTGTGTTTAAGAGGCAGCCACTGGGGAGAAAGGAGAGTTATTTCAGCGGTCTTGAGCCATAGGAATGTCAGACATGCGTGCGGATAGACACAGGGGTACAGGTGTGATACTACAAGCCCTGGGATGGGCCGCTCTGCTCGGACTATGCAGCGCAGGGAACAGGCCTTTCCATGGCTGGGAGAAATCTCGCCCCCGCAGACAAGACCAGGGGGCCCAGCGGGTTCACTTCCCCTCTCTTAACGGACACGGAGGACAGCAGGTCCAGTATCCCTCGGTTCATGACCAGGGAACACAACAGCTTCAGTACCCCTCTGTCCATGACAGAGGGCAGACTGCTCACCACCCGTGTGTTACTGATGACACGGCTGGATCTCAGATACAGGTAAAACAGCGGGTTGATTTGAAGTCTGAGGTGCTGGTTGACTGAGAATCAAGGGGATTTTTATCGGGCTGCTGTGTGTGTTTCTGAACATTGAACCCTGCTTGTGTCAGTGGAGAGCACAGCAAGAATGTATCAACGGTACTCAACTCCTGAGGCCAAGTATATCATGTATTTCATTTGTCAAGCCAGGACACATACCAGTACACACATGCAAGAGCAATTGACGACTGACACACCTAGGTACACTTAGGAAGTCTGGGGCTTCGCTTTGCCGATGTCACTTGGTAGGTTTAGCTGAAAATGTGTTGTAAAAAACAGTAAGCATCATGTTACTTTATACACGTAGCATGCTTGTGTTCCTCTCTAACGGAACCAACTAATAGAAGATCTGATGTCTTGGTCCTTTGTGTTTATCCTGTTGTGTTTTCTGTGTGTGTTCCAGAAATGTGCCCCTGGGTACTACAGAGAGCGTGGTGGGCCCTATCTTGGGCGCTGTGTGCCCTGTAACTGCAACGGCTTGGCCAACGAGTGTGAGGAGAAGACCGGACGCTGCCTGGTAAGAGCTCTGCCCCACATGGGTCAAGTTTGGTACTTGAAAGTCCTTTCAAATATTTGACTGGACTCGCTGGGCTCTTTGTTTTTCACATGCGGACACACACACACACACATATCAGGGAGTCAGGTGGCTTAGCGGTTAGGGAATCGGGCTAGTAATCGGAAGGTTGCCAGTTTGATTCCCGGCCGTGCCAAATGACATTGTGTCCTCGGGCAAGGCACTTCACCCTACTTGCCTCGGGGGAATGTCCTTACTGTAAGTCGCTCTGGATAAGAGCGTCTGCTAAATTACTAAATATAAATATATAATTTAAATACATATATGGAGAAATAGATGTTCCATATGGGTAGAGCTGGACACAGTCTTAAGTCACTTTGACTCATGCAAGCAGAGCTCCCAGTGAACAACCCAGTCTGTTTTTCCTCTTTGGTAAACTGAACACCAATATTTACAGGATAGTCTTTGTAATGTTACTTTGTGTAAAGGAATATACCCACCAAACATCACGTCTAACCAGCTTTTCATTTTTAAGGGGGATTTTGACTTGGAAATGTAATTGAAGAAGCTATATGTGCCGGAAAGAAAATATCTTAATCTGAATATATTTGGGTAGTTAGGTCAGCTACTCAGTATTAAGCAATGAGATGATGACCACAGATGAAGAGTACACACCTACATGGTCACCATGGCAGCCCGTCTGTCACCAGGGTGAGCCACAGCTTAGTCAGGGTCTCCTGTCTGATACAGGGCATCCCCTGTGGGCCCTTCTGCCTGTCCCTGACACCACCACGTACTGGCGAGCTACCACAGCAGAAGAGTCTCCCTCTCTCATTCACCCTCTGTCTTTTAAAGCAGAGGAGTCCTCCCTCGTTCATCGCTTTTTTGGCCTTCTTTCCTTCTTTCCTTTGGTGTTTTTTAGCTACCAATATTAGGAAGAAACCCTATACCTCTAGAAGCTCAACAATGTCTCCTCTTGCGCAATTTACTCATGACTGGACCTGTGTGTGTGCGCGTGTGCGCGTGTGCGTGTGTGTATGACATACCGAAAACACATGACTGAGAGCCCTCTTTTGTCACCCCGTTTCTCAAAAGCACAGTTTTTTGTGTGGAAATGCTTTGGCAAGCTTGGCGACCTTGCCCAACAAGCATGAAACTCCCCGACTCCAGTCCTGGGGTTGTTGTTATGTACATATGTCAGAAAGGGTATAGAGTTTGTTTGTGTGTGTTTACCTGTGTTTGTGTGTGTACAGCTACTCTGGTAACTTAAATGGCAAATAACCCTGTACTCCCCCCTTCCACAGAACTGTCAGTACGACTCTGCCGGAGACAGGTGCGAGCGCTGCAAAGACGGTTACTATGGAGACCCCATCCAGAGGACGTGCCGTGTGTGTCCGTGCCCGTTTGACGTGCCAGCCAACAGGTGAGGGCTAGCTGCGGAGCCAGCCTCATGCCAAGCTGTTGCATCCAGTACACCCCTCCAACTCACACACTCTTGTTTCCCCTTCTCCAGTTTTGCGGTGGGCTGCAGAGAAGTTTCCGGAGGGTTCCAGTGTGTGTGCAGACAAGGGTACACCGGAGAGCGGTGCCAGAGGTGGGTGTTCTGATTAAGAGCAGGTCAAACCTCAGCACATCACCCCCGTGTCTTTATGTCGTTGAGGTACAGATCAAACCCTCTTTCTCTTTTTCCCCCCAACTCACAGATGTGCCCCTGGTTACTACGGTGACCCGTTAGCTCGGGGAGGGAGTTGCCAGCCCTGTGACTGTAACGGCAACGGAAATAACTGTGACTCCAGGACAGGAGGTTTGTGTTTGTGTGTTTGCAGCAAACAACAACTTCAACATGTCAGCAATCCAGTTTAATCACAAACAGTGATATCCACCTAAACCATGGAGATGATCTGCTTGTTTTGCAGTGTGCAAGAACACCTTACCCAAAGACACCAACACAGAGGATCAGTGCCTGGGTGGGTGGAGTTACGACCGCAAGCCAGGCAGGAGTAAACAACCACAGATACGGGCTGATCAAATGATTGATGATGTGTCTCTGTGTGGTTTCCCAGATTGCGATAGCTGTGCCCAGACCCTTCTAAACGATCTGGAGAGGCTGGATGACGAGCTGAGCAGGATCAAGACTCAGCTAGAAAACGCCAGTGCCAGCTCCTCCTCCCATATCCGACTGGCCGAGCTGGAGAAGGCCATTGCTGACACCAAGGTAAGGCCCAGCCAGAGAACACCTCAGCCAGCAAGTCACAACCTGGGAAGAACGACGCACCTGCACACACACAGGCACGGATCTAACCGCGGATATAGTCTTTTCATACAGGGATTTACTGTGGTGTACATACTCATGTACTCATTCTGTATATCACTGTACTGTATATGTCAGTTTCTCATTTTTCTCTCCCATACGCTGCGGTACTGGGTGTGTGCTTACTCAAACATTCCTGGCTGTTGCTGATAAGAGATCAGAGTGAGTCGGTTCCAGAGCTGTGTGGCAAGTCAACACATTGTGCAGATAGTGCTAGTTGTGGTTGGGACTTGTGGTAGCTGTCTTCATGGTGGCTATGGTCTCAGCACTTTTCTCAGGCGTTTTAGCTCCATTCCTTATGCTCAGCTCTTTTTGTTTTTGTGTTTTTTTGTGTGTGCAATGCTAACCTTCATAGACAGCCTAAGGGGTCAACATCCATCGTTAGGAAAGTCTCCTCCATCCAGAGTCCTCTGGCGGTTGCTACTTTTCTCATTTAGCCCTCATTAAACCAGACCTCATTAAATATAACATGGCAACCTTGCCAAGAGGTAAACAATGAAACAAAGGTCATAGAAACACTGTGATGAATATGACCTTGTCTAACACGGAACTTCTATGCTAATAATTCTCCTTTCTTTTTTGGTCACCCAGATTCTAGTCAACAAGTTCAGCTCCAGTGTTAACAGTCAGAAGCCCAAGGTTGACCAGCTGAAACAGGACACACAGACTCTTAAAGAGGACATTGATCATCTCAAAGCCAAGGTAATGCTGTAGATCCATCCACTTTCATATTTGATTGTGTATGTGTTCTGAAAATGAATCAAGGTTGTGAGTCGGTACAGTACATGATCGTGTGGAGATCTTATGGTGCGTGTGTGATCTTTTCAGGCCGATGACAAGGCTGCAGATGCCCAGAAAGCGATGAATAACGTGGACAAGACCCATCAGAGAGCTCAGGATCTGGACCGTGATGTCAAAGACCTGCTGAAGAAGATCCAGGGTAAATACTACCTTCTACTTCTTCTTCTCCTTTCATTTCATTATCTCTCTCTTGTATTTTTTCAGATACAAATGTAGCATCAACTGGATATGTATGTGTGTGTGTTTGTGTGTGTCTGTGCAGCTTTGCTGGACCAGCTGAAGGACACCAGTGGAAACACAATTCCAAACGAGGATCTTACCAAGATGCTGGAGGAGGCCCAGCGCCTGGTCAAGGAGATGGAGCAGAAGAACTTCAACCCCCAGAAGGTAGCGGCCGAGAAGGAAAAAGAGGAGGCGCAGAAACGTAAGTCTCCATTTCCCTAAAGGCTCCTAAAACTCTTTAAGCTTCTGCCCATCTATGATATTAGAAGGGACTACAACAGATTTGGCAAGAGTCCCCAGAGATAAGGAATATGTGATGGAACAGTAGCCATAACTAGTGTGTCTCAGTTGTTAGTTAGGTCATTTTGAGGACATTTTGAGGACGTTCATGTTCCATAAAATTAAAGACCATGACACACCAGAAACACACCAGAAACCTCCCTAAGGTTCCGATAAACCTAAACTCTAACCCAGGTCTTTGCTGTCTTCCCACCGGGCTTTAGTCCTGGACTATATCAAGACCAACATCAGCAGACAGTGTGATGTGAACCAGGAGGCAGCTGAGAAGATCAGTAAACTGCTGATGGACTACCAGGCCAAGCTAAAGGACCTGGAGGAAGCTCTGAAGTTAGCCGGGGACACGGTGAAGAAGGCCAACACCCAAAACGGACTCAATGCTGTGGCCCTGGAAGACCTTCTGGTAAGACCTTCCCATAAGAATAGACACCAGAACTCCCACATAACCCACTATGGACCACTGCCCTGCACTCCAAACCTGGAACACAAAGCACCATTATGCACCTCATTGAATTCATAAAGGTGTCGGACCAGTTGTGCTGTTGAAGAAAGGCTAGGGCAATACGATCAAGGGAAGGTTGGTGTTACGATGTGAAATGCTCTCTCTAAAGCTTGTGAGGTTTGTATTGGACAGAAGCGTATCCAGGCCCTGGAGAAGGAGCGGGAAACTGTCCAGGGCCAGATTGCCTTGGCGGAAGAGAAGCTGCGCGACACCGCAAACCTCCTGAAAATGTTGGATGACAGCAAAACGGTAAGCTTGGCGCACGGCACTCACACACACAGACACACACGCTAAACGCTAAAGTCTGAAAGCTCTACCCACCACCATCCACAACACGTTTGCTCTCATTCTTTGCTGTCATATGGCGTAATAGCTCTTCATAGTAAATTGGTGTGTTCAAACATGCTGGCCAGACAGATAGATGTCTGTGGTGAATGTATAGCTTGAGTGAGGCTGGCTTTCTAAACAGCCAATCTCTCGTCCTGTCCAGGAGTACGAACAGTTGGCGGCACAGCTGGATGGCGCCAAGACCGACCTCACCAAGCAGGTCAACATCATCTCACAGGCCGCATCCAAGGAGGACTTGGTGGAACGAGCCGAGAAACACGCAGAGAACCTCAGGAAGCTGGCCAAAGATCTAGAGGAGTAGGTTTACCGGGGATATGAGAACATACAGGACCATGACCTCATAGCTACAGGAGTGTCTTGTGAACTGTAGGCTGATGTGTCTGCTGGTGTTATGGTTCTGAGGTGATTGATGGGAGAAGTTGGGGATGACTGCTTTCTCAACATGGGTAGCTCTGACTCTTAAGAAGTATGGGGTATATGTTTATGTTGGCTTGCTGCTGTCTGTCTTGGATCATGCCAGATGCTGCCACAGATAAATACCCCCATGCTTGTGGGTTCTCTCAGGTTGTTTATTGACATTTCCGGAAATCCAGATGCATGTGTTTACATGCGCCCCTCTCTGTCCTCTCTATCTCCCCCTGCTGTTGTCTCTCCCCCCTCTCTCCCCTCCTCCTTCCCCGTGACAGCGCTGTGCGGGACTCCAGCGGGCGCACCGATGTGCGCAATGCCATGGCAGCCATTGAGGCCTACAAGAACATCACCGACGCCATCAACGCTGCCGAGATGGCGGCCAAGGAAGCCAATGACGCTGCTGACAAAGCTCTGAAGGTAAGCCCAAGGCCTGGTCACTTCTCACTGGAACATCTACACCCACCTTCAGGAAGATGTGGACCTCAAAGCTAGTAGACATTGTTTAGGTAAAAGTTAGCCGGATGGACTTGGTCTAAGTGCATTCCAATGATTTCCTTGTAGGACGTTAAGAAGGAGGACCTGACAAAAAGAGCTAAGGCTCTGAAGGACAATAGTAACAAACTCCTGACAGAAGCAGAGGAGGCAAAAAGAGATATGACAGGTGACAAGATACGTCATACGTTAGATGTACTTATTTCAACTGTGACATTTCTATCAAGTTAGTAGCAGACCACTAAATCTGACATTGACACTAACTGCTAGCGACCACGTTTTGGCTAACAATTACAGACGCGTCCAATGACCTGGCTGACCAGAAGAAACGTCTGAAGGATGCAGAGAACAAGAAGAAAGGTTTGGAGAAGGACCTCCTGGATGCTCAGGCAGAGCTGAACAACATCAAGAGAGGTAAGATGTTCTGCAAACAGAAAAGAAAGTGTTAGACTCAAATTGTGACCAGCCTCAAGGATCACTTTTGCAGTTTCATCACGGGACGAGCTTCTTCTCCTCCCTGAGCCGTCCTCACCTTTTGATTCCTCCTCTCGCCGCTCCTGTCCTCTCAGATGACATTGGCAACATGATTGATGAGGCCAAGCGGAAGGCGGCCGCAGCTAACGACACGGCGGGCAGCACCATGGACAGGCTGGACACCATCCGCGAGGAGCTGGACAAGATCAGTGTCCTGCCGTCGAGCGGCAACCTCAGTAATGTGATGGAGGACGTGGACAAATCAGGTGAGGAGGAGTTGCCGTTTGGGGTCAGGCCACATCTGACCACCAATGGATTCCTTGGTCCTTTCTTGGTCTGTTTCTTTTTCTCTCTCTCGATGTCTCTCTCTCTCGATGTCTCTCTCTCTCGATGTCTCTCTCTCGATGTCTCTCCCTCCTAATGTCTCTCCCTCCCAATGTCTCCCTCTCTGTCTCCCACTCTCTCATTCTCTCTCTTCGCCCCCCCCCCCCCTTCAGTGAAGGATCTGTTGAAGACCATCCCAACCCTGGAGGATAAGATAGCTGAGGTTGAGAACCTCACCTCCCAGCTCTCCCCCATCAATAACGTGACGGAGAACATCAAGAGGATCAAGGAGCTCATTGAACAAGCCCGTGATGCCGCCAACAGGGTAAGAGGAACCAGACACTCCGAAAAATCAACTCAACTCACTCTTGTAGAAGGAGTTTAAGGTGTAGGAGAAGAAGGTGTAGACCATGGCCATCGATCTCAATTCTGTTCGAACTTCAGACATATCTTTTTAGACCGCTGGTCTTTAAGCCTGTTCTCTGTCTGACTTTCTTTCACTCTCTCTGTCTCTCACTCTCACTCACTCTCTCTCTCTTCTGTCCAGATTGTGGTCCCTATGAAGTTCACAGGCGAGGGCCACGTGGAGATGCGTCCTCCCAGAGATCTGGAGGATCTGAAGGCCTACACAGCCCTGTCGCTGTCCCTGCAGCGCCCCAAGCTGTCTGGCAGGGGTGACAACCGCAGGCGCAGACAGGCCCCTGAGGACGAGGGAGACATGTTTGTCCTCTACCTCGGCAACAAGAACGTGAGTGGTTACCGCTCACTTCTGTTTCTTTTTGTCACACCGAGCCATTATTGTTGTCTCGCATCCTATTTGCCGTTCCCTCTACTGAACGAAATGAAGTGTGTACAGGTGTGTGACTTTGTTGGATTAAGTTCTCACCGTTTTTCCCCTTGCTTCCTCTAGACTTCGAAAGATTACATAGGCATGGCCCTGAGGGGGAATGTCCTGTTTTGTGTGTACAAGTTGAATGAGATGGAGTATGAGATCAAGACAAGCTCCATAACAAGATCCATTTCTGAGCTATCCTTTTTTGACAAGGTGGAACTGAACAGGTAACCCGTCCGTCTAACTCCTCCTGTCCTGGAAAGTCATCGTAGATGTGACAGACTGTAGATTTAACAGGCACAACATTTGAGTACTGTTTCTATGGTTCTCTGTTCAGGATCTACCAAGATGCTGAGGTGATATTCACCCAGCTCTTCTCGTCCAACACTCCCAATCCTCCCGAGACAACCACCAACCAGGGACAGTTGGCCAAGAACCTTCTAGACCTGGACCCCAGTGATGTGGTCTTCTACGTAGGGGGCTACCCTAACGACTTCACCGTAAGCACCAGACCATTCACAGCAAACAATGGATGACATCACAGAAGTAAAAACCATTTGCCTCCCACAGTAATTAGGCATGTCAGAGCTCTGGCAACTCCTCCTTTCCTCTTCATTTTCTCTCCAGCCTCCTGCGCCTCTCAACTACCCCAAATACAAGGGGTGCCTTGAGCTGTTCACCTTCAACGAGAGATTCATCAGCCTGTACAACTTTCAGAAGGCAGTCAACATTAATGTGGAGCTTCCATGCAAGAGGTATGTTCAGACTGGAACCAGGGCTAGCCACCCCGTGGTCTTCCTGTGTGTTAATAGAGGGAACTGCAGTAACCAACACACCCAGAATTCATCTTTTTTCTCACGTAAAAAAGGTTACAGTTATACAATCCTTGTCAAGGATTTGAGGTCATGAGGTCAATCTGTTTCAGACCCCTCTCTCTTCCTCTCTAAATTAACATCCTTCTGACCAGATTCATCAAGCCTGCTAAATGTGAGTACTTCGAGGGCACTGGCTATGCCAAGTTGAGAATCGGTAAACAAGAGAAATTCCTGATTATTCTTCTCGAAGCCGTCAATACACGCTCAGAGAACAGCCTGCTCGTCTATATTGGAAATGAGGTACATCACACTATAATCATCTTCTCCCATGTGCTCATGGTTTGTATTTCCAAAGGCATGTCTGGTGTTATGAATACAAATAACCATGTGCTACATGTTAGGAATAAATATTTTCTTGTGTTTCAGAACATTTACTACGCTGTGACGATTGAAAGAGGCCACATTTTCATACACAGTAACCAGCTCCCAGAACCAGTAAAGAGTGCAAACAAAGTCTTCCCTGTGGTAAGTACGGGCTTGCTTCAGATGATCTCCAGGATTGTACTTCATTAGGATTAGAACATTTGGACTGTAAATATGGCAGTGAATTGTTTGACTAAGAACGTTTTGTCTCCCTTTTCAGATTGGAAATTCGGCGAATGTTATGGTCGTCATCAACGTCAACAATGAAATCAAGGTTCGCGTTGCCTCCAAGTATGTGGCTGAGGCTCCTGCCCAGTACAGTCCTGAAATGTTTGATGCCTACTACCTCGGTGGCCTACCGCAAAGCCTCAGGGAAAAGTGCGTAACTTTATCAATTCCATAAGCTACGCCGCCTACGCCATATTGTCCTTTATGTATTTGACATGTGTCGCACACATGTCGAAAAACACAACTTGTGTGCACCTCTTGTTTCTCCTTCTGAGACACTCATGAGTTCTGTATCTTTCGGATGGTGTTTATTACCCGTTCAGATCCAACATCACCGCACCACCCCTGAAAGGATGGATCGAAAAGATCAGTCTGACAGGCAATACCCCGCTGTTCCTGGAGAAGGTGGGCATCAGTCAAAGCTGTCCCACGGACTTCCTGGTAAGTTTGAACCTCATTACCTCAAAGTGCTCCCTGCCCCGTGTCAATCCCTATTGCGCCCCAGGCTGCATGCAGTTAGAGTAAATGACAGGCTTTTTTTCTGATTGGTCATTGTCCAGCACCACTGGACATGCAGTGGTCCGGAACCACTACATAGGACTACAAAGTAGTCACAGTAGCAATTCATGTCTCTCTGTTGACCAGGTGTCTCGGAAGGCTGAGTTTGCTTTGGGCAGTTTCCTGACAGCCCCCCCCCGAGGGTTCAGTCTGGCCAGCGATGTCACTCTCTCTCTGGGCTTCAAGAGCACTGAGAATGAGGGTCTCCTACTGCAGAACAGCCAGGAGGTCAGTCGGACATCCACCTCTTTTTCTCAGTCATTATTTATGAATGTGGGACATGTTTATGTCCCTCCAGATTGTCTTCATCTCTCTCTCTTTTTTGTATCTGGCAGGGCACTGGAATAGACCTAGCCTTGAAAAACGGTTACGTGATCCTGAAGTTCAACAACCAAGTTTTTAAATCAAATAAACAGTACCAGGATGGCAAATGGCATTATCTGACAGTCATCAAGAGATCTCAGAGGTACCAGATTGGCTCTCATCCAGATCCCGAATGAATAACTAACAGAAAATAGGCAGCTCATGATATAAGCGTTCACCACCAGGTGACTCATTCTCCCATGTCCCTTCTGCAGACTTGAGCTGCGTATCGATGAGGAGGACCAAGGTCAGCCTCAGAGCTCCTCTTCCTTCGTGGCCAACCCTGATAACTCTGTGTTCCTGGGGAAAGACACCCTCAAAGGCTGCCTCTCTAACTTCTACACAAGAAGGTACTGGAAACTTGTTTCTACTTTAGGGTATTTGTTACTTGTCACAAACTTTTAGTATTACACTTTTACAATTGTTTTTTTTTTCACAAACTAAAAATAAATAAATTAATAATATTCAAATAACTTTGAATAAATATATAAAATATATAATAAAAAAGTATTTTTTGACAAATATGTATTTTTTTTTTGTGTGTCTGTTCCAGGCCAGCAAATTTGTACCGGCCTGAGGACCTTAGCCAGTTCAAATCTTTTGGAGACGTTCTTCTGGACATGTGCAGCACTGACAGACCCCCCCAGCTGATGCTGGACAGCAACACCAACAAGAGGGTAGGCAGTGCCTCTCACACGCACCCCAGTCCTTGAATGTTTGTGTTTTCAGTCCATACATTAACATTAAAAAGTCAGTTAATCTCTGAAGACTGCAAGATATCCATTACAGACCAAGTCTCACTCTCGTTTAAGTGTTTCACCGTAGGTGGATGTTGTTTGGGATCAGAGTGTTCAAATTGTGTTGTGCTGCTTTGTTTCCCTCAGTTTACCACAATGGAAGGATGATCCTCAGCTGCCATTTAGGAGGAGAATGTTCTATTGATTTTAAATGACTTGAGATTCTAGAAGCCATGCTTCATTTGTTTGCACAAGCCCCACTGTTTTTGTACCCCTCTGATAAAAGAGATGTGTTTTCATTGACACTTCCTACATTTAATCATACAGCCATTAAACACCATTCTATTTAATGCATACCCTTTCAAGTTTTGTAATCTGATGGAAAGATTTGGGAACATTTATGGAAAACTTTGAGGACTTGAAATGTTCAAAGAAATGTTCTGCTCTATCTCCAATCATCAACAAATGCTTTTCTTTTGCTATCATGTGACTCAACAATAAACCTCTTTGTCTAATCAATCATCCACAAGCATGTGCTGCCTTAACCTGATCACTCTGTGTCATACAGACATTTATGAACCCATTTGGTTGTTGATTAACATTCCCCCTCTGGGCCTCACTTGAGCTCCGTTGACTAGACTGGGGAAGCTCTTGATGTGGAAGGGATTAAAGTCGTTGGACCTGCACTCTTAAGAGGCAGCTTGCATTGGAGCATTGTACATGGCTAAACATGAAACACAAAATCCCTTTTAAATGGCCACTTTGTGAAAGAATGATTGCTTCACTGTACACATTCACATCAGATTCCCTTTCTACATATAATGAGAGACAGTGGATGATACAGAGGACATGTTGGAGCACTGAAGTGCTCCATTCAATGGAATGAAAGGCCCATATGCTAGTACAGTTATGTTCTCACGAAGCATGAATCAATCAATCAACAAATAAATCAACCAATCAATGATTCTGATCATTAGAAATGATTAGCCTCTTGAACCCTATGATATGGGTCAATTATCTAAGCTCAATAACCTTACCTTATCAGGAAATAAAATATATAGATCTTCAGGGCCTGTTTCAAACCAGCTTCAAAGTAAACCCTCCCCATGCTATTTGATATTCCTCAGATGCTTATCAATTCAAAAGAGCAGATTACCTCCAGCCGGTAGATAACACCTCGGCCTGCTCACTGCCTTGAAGCAGGAACATACTGGCTGTGTGTAGATAGAAAAACCTAGGTACAACTTGCATGGAAACACAGGCACACACCTGTGTCTAAAACACTCAGCCACCAATCCAGGGTCCCATTCTCATTCCTTTCTTTCGATTGATGTCATTGAATCCCTTAGCCTAAACCCAAACAAAAATATATGAGATACAAAAGGGTTGTCAATTAGGAACCCTGATTTTTGTCTTTTTTTTTTCATTGCATGAAATTATAGTTTAAAGGTGTCGAGCCAAAAACCCCAGGTCACGAGGATAGTGAGATGAAATGCAGTCACACTGCTACTCAAAGGAAGAGCCTCTGGTGCCATCCAGTGGGAGATGTCTTTATCTGTTTTCTAACATTAAAACGTAACCATCCCCCTGTAGACAGACACGGTAATGGGATCCTTAATGGGCTCATGATTTCACATGTTCTCTGTGGATCACTCAGTGACAAGACCTTGTTCAGTTCACCGCTCCTCTGATTTTAATGACACACCGTCCCTAGTCTATCTAAGTATCTTAAGTTAACAGTGACTCTAAACTCAAATTCATTTCCATACAGATGGAGTGCCCTGGAAATGTTTATGGTGCAAGCACTACCACCAATGTAACTGCTGTACATGAGCTCATCCGGTATGAAGTCTAACTGTGACCTGTGTGTGTTGTGTAGACGGGCCATATGGAGGTGTCAGATGAGAGTCTGTCTGTGTGCACGCTTCCTGCCCAGGTCAAACATGCCTTCCATGTAGGGGGTGCTGTTAGCAGACTAAGCTACAGCCTTCCTTCCACAACCACTCAGACCAGGTGAAGACAGCCCACCTCATCCCAACCCCCCCCCCCCCCCCCACACACACACACACACACACAAATCATACACACGTGTGCATAAAAGCCTGACCAGTCTCCCTCCTCTCCTAGGCCTCACTTCTCCCTGGACGTCAGGACCAGGTCTGCTGAGGGTCTGCTGTTCTATGCAGCCACCAGAAGGGGGCAATCTCACCTTGCTCTATATTTGTCCAAGGGTAGAATAAGACTGTCTGTAGGAAAAAAGAAGGAGATCTTCAACAGGGAGAAGTACAATGATGGAAAATGGCACTCGGTTAGTGAATGTAATTGAATCTATAACATTTTATTCACAAGGTCATTTCTTAGTTTCAGGTCTTTCAACTAAGTATCTGTGATAATCACTGTGTGGCAATGTCGCCCGATGCAGGTCATATTCAGCCTGGAGAAGAAGAAGTTCCGACTAGTTGTGGATGGCATCAGGGCCCAGGATGGTCAATTGACCAACGATGAGGCTGCATCCATGGAGCTGTCCTCACCTGTCTATTTGGGCAGTGCCCCAGGGTCCTTACATTCAGTGTTAAAGGTGCACTTAGTCAGTCAATCAGTCATTCACGCTCTCTCCCACACACGCACACACACACAGAAGATAAGGATATGTTTACCGTGACAAAGATACAGTTGTCCGATTCTAAAGTCAACAACATAATCATCAAACTTGTCTTTCCTTGTAGTCTAAGATCCTCCCAAAGCAAAGCGTGTTTGGCTGTGTCCGCAACTTTAAGAACAATGGAACTCCTATGCCAGAGCCCAGTACCAACCATGGTGCCAGCCCCTGCTTTGAAGGACAGACACAGAGTGGCGCCTATTTCTCAGGACAGGGGGCATATGTCATTATCAGTGAGTGTCAATACCACGTTTCAACCCCCATTACTAATGATGATGATTATGAGGGTGATTAGGATAGGGAAGGGAGCCAAGACGCTAATGACATTGTTGCCTGTTCTAGATGATTCCTTTGTTGTGGGATCCAGCTTTGAGCTGGTGTTTGAGTTCCGTCCCCGCGGTCACAGTGGGGTCCTGCTGCACGTGGGGGACAGCCAGCCGAGACCTCGGTCCGACGCTGGCCATCACCTCAGCCTCTACATGCTTAGAGGAGAGGTGAGACGGACATTAACACAGTCATTCCCACTTGCTGGTCCTTAGGCTTTTGTGAAGCAGTGATATGATTTGTGTCCACTGGTTTCCAGTGTCAAGGCTGTAGACATTATAAAGACCAGCAGGTATATGGATGGGAGCCTTTCTAAAATCATACTTGCATTCCTCCAGGTGGTGGCACAGGTGAACAATGGAGCAGGTGAATTTAAGGTGTCTGTTAGACCCAAACAAACACTGTGTGACGGAATGTTCCATAAAGTAGCAGGTATGTTACAAAGTCCTTACCACATACACTATTAAGCCACAAAGTAACCTGTACTGAACTGTTTGTATAACCTCCAAAACACTGTAAATACGTTCTCTTTTAAGTGACTGTGGCCTGTTTGTATCTCTGTCATACTAGTAATCAAGAGGAAAAACGTTGTGGAGATGCATGTGGACACTGTCGGTCACTATAAAATTGGACCACCCTCCTCCTCCTCCACTTTGACCAATGACCCGCTATATGTGGGAGGCATTCCTGGTGGGTATGACTGAAGCACACATCATAGTTAGGGGATGGGGTAGGGAAGTGGCTGGCTTGGAATCAGAGTATTGCTGGTGAGGACCATAGGCCTGATGGGGTTTGTAGTGTGTTATGGAAATGTGTCAAGCATCTGGTTTCAGGCATTATCAATCCCTTAGACAGCTAGTGACCAACAAGAAACCCCCCATTGATGCTTTCCCATTAGATAAAGACTTCCTAATCTAAACACCTTCTCCGTGGGTCTCAAAGTCAAAGGTCACATCTGTCCGAAACATTCTCTCCTCTTACCAACACAAACTTCCATAACAAGTGATACTGACAGTACTATTGATGGTGCCAACCAGACTAGCTCAGTGTGCTGTGTCTCATTCCGGTGTAGAAGTGTCCAGGCACCCGAGCCTCCCGGTCACCTCCTCCTTCCTGGGCTGCATCCAGAACATGCAGATCAACGAGAACCTGGTCTCCTTTGAGAAGCTCTCAGGGGTGTTCGGTCCAGTCAACACCCGCGAATGTCCATCCGGATGAGAGGCCCTTCCAGTCAACCACACCCCGGGACCACGCCCACGCTGGACGCCACGTGCAATCAGTCACGGAGAATGTGTACGTGTGAGGATGTGTGTGTGCTGTGTGTGTGTGTGTGTGTGTGTGTGTGTGTGAGAGTGAGTGAGTGAGTGGGATAGAGTTGTCAGATTCAAATGTTTTGCTCTGAATCAGGAACAAAGAGAGAGGAACTATTCTGTTTATCCCTGTATTTATTTTGCAGTACATTCTTTATAACCACCTTGTTACTGAATATATTCTAATATTCGGGTGTTTCAGCATCTAGTTTCTCAAGCAGTTTTGTGTCTCCGTTTTCTTTGTCTTTCTTGATCTGGATTTAGCTCAATCTAGATAAAAACGGTTAGAGTGATTGATTAGTTGATTAAGTTCACCAAATAAGCTACCCTGCACTTTAAGACACAAAATACTTGTCACTTTCAGTCCAAAGTACGGTATTCCCTGTTAATTTTCTGACTAAGAAAGGAATATTTATACAGTATGACACCTAGCATTCTTCCCAGCTTTCTACAAAAAACAATGTCTGCCAATCCCAGTTTTCCTTTGATGCATTGTACGTCCTGTACTGTAAAGAGGCCAGTTCACAGTAACCTGCTGACTGGTTTGAACAAGATGATTCCACTTCAGACAACCTTAGGATCACATGGTTTTACATGTATTAGCGTTTTTTGTATAGCCCTATACCGTATATCAAACTCCATTTCCATGTACTGTATGCTTCAATTGCCTTATATGTTCCGAATGTGTCTGAAATGTCTTTATAATGCACTATATGTAATTGATTCAATAATCATTTGAACCTTTTCTAGGTTCCCTTGGGACCATGGCTCAATTCCAATAATCCAGAAAATATGTTGCATTGAATTTGGGTATACCTCAGATTAGGTTGTGTACAGATAAATGTACTAGATATTTCAAAATAAATACAAAATTTAGCACAATCCTTGACATGTGGTCACAATCTACCTTAAACTACGGAACAATGCAGTATAGTATAATATATTAGGAGGATACTGTGCATGCATTCCTGCCTCTGATCATGTTGTTCATTTGTAAGCAGTTACACATCGTCCTATTTATGTCTGTTGTTAATTGATTGGCCATAGCTAGATGTTTTTATTTGTGCAATCTTTAACGATAATTTCTTTATAAAGAATAGCATGTTCATGTCCAATGTTATTGTGTGGCTTTATTATACATTTTTCTTCAAACCAATTAGCTCTTTGACCTGTTGGCCTATGTCATTTAATAAGGTCAACTTGGGTTTAGTTGACTCAAAATTCAGCAAAAATACACATAATGGTTGGCTTAATGTGTCAGCTGTGTGCTGTCATCAGTCCTTTTTTGATACATTAAGGTATCAATCACTACCAAACTATTGACAACTATTATGCCTGTTTCCATGAATGTATATTATTAAGATTATATTAACCATTTATTATGAGTATATTTAGTGTAAATATATATACAGATCAGACTGAAGAAAAGTATCCTTACGACAGTATCAACCTGCCCCCATGCAATGTAGATTTACATTATACATTTACAAAATCCACTCCAAAATATACACTGTGCTGTGCGGATATCTTGGACATTTAGATGGTTTTGTCGAACGCTGATTGGCTGTATCACTGTTGTCACACGGCATGCTTCCCTTCACGAACGAAGCAGGAACAACACCCAAAGGCTCAACTGGACCCGCTTGGTGAAAAACCGGCGCTACAAACGGTATTGAAAGACGGGTGTAGTTAAGTCCGTAAGATAAGGAAATAATCATTGCGAACTTGAATTTACTTAAGCTCGGACAGAAATGGGTTGATGACAGATACAGCAAGTCCTACGAATCATTTGGGCTACACATTAATCCAGACAACCTTCCTCCTCCATCGAGTCGTCTGTGTCAGCTCCATTTCTCCGTTGTGGATTTTGGTTTGATATCCGTGCTTTGCATGTAAACTTGGACGTCAGTGATTATAAATACAGATCGAGAGATCAATGGCGGACCCCACGGATCGAGCACATAAATATGTGGAAGAAAAACTGGATCACGTTGACGACGCAGAACTGGCACTGAAAGGAATTAATATGCTTCTCAACAACGGCTTCAGGGAGAGTGACGAACTGTTCAGAAAATACAGGTTAGTCAATACGTGTTTACAAAACTGTATCAGATCAACCACAGGACATTTCCACACTGTTTTCCGGGCCTGTAATCCCCCCTGTAATTTTTTTTCTAGGCCGGTGAAGTATGCGTGAGGCTTGTGTTTCCGCAAAAATACTGTTTTCATTTTTACGTGGTAGCACCAAGTAGGCTGATATGATATATAATAAAAACGTGGTCTTCCTGCTTCTTGAATGAAATGCACTATTGCATTTTTTCAGCTTTTAGTTGCAATGTTTGAGACGTTAGTTATTTGTGATGTTAGAACTTAACTCCGCTGTGCATACACTCGACTCCCCCGCTTCTTGCTCTTCGCTCATGACCAGATATCAGATTTCTATGAGCTCTCAAACTATTGTAAAATGCCATGACTATCCTCACACACCCCTGTAGAAAGCAACGTACTTAGGCCGGGCTATAGATCTACATCCCAATACAGATGATGCACTACAGTGCTGCATGGTGTGAAGTCAGTCTAACTAGGGTAAGTAGCTGTAGTACACTTACAGCAGTATTGCGTCTGGCGTTGTAAGGTTTCAACGCAAACCTGCATTCATGCCACAGAACTGACTCCAGTCCTCACTGTCATGTGTGTCTGTCTCTGGATAACTCATGGTCGTGTGTAGGACCCATGCAGCATCAGCTGCGCCAACACTATCTTCAGACTACCTCTGAACTTAGGCTGGACACAGACTGTTTCAACAGTCAACAACACAGACATATTGACTGTCATGTCTGGATGAGCCAGTATGATAAACTACAGTATGCCACACAGCAGGGCCAGATGCTATTCCACCTTTCCTGCTCCTGCTGACAGCTCAAATGTCACGTCTCCCTCTAATTACATTCCGCCCAGAGCTCGGCATCTCCACATTCGCCCCGGATGAAGAGAACTAATGTGACAGTTGCCATGTTGTTGAAAATCTACGACCATTCGAGAGTTTTCTCTGTGTTCCTCTGGGGCACAACTGGAGACAGTGAAGAGCCCTCGGTGGAAGGTGTCACATTGACTGTGTAATTGCATTTGCCTGACTCACAGACTGACCTCTTGACATCTCTCAAATCTTTCTCTCCACGCTCTATTCAATGTGTTGCCAAGACAAAATATCATCTAACAACGATCATAGGTAGTACTGTTGGTCGAAAGTAATGTTGTATTCACCTCAGCCCTCCTGTCTCAACAATTTTTTTGGAATTGATCTTTTCTAGCTTTTCTGTGCTGGCGAAACATGATCTGACGTTTCTGTATGTGGATCGACAAGGCAAGCACTTTTCGCCACCTTGTTTGTCTCTTGGTTGTAATTTCTTTTTTATTTTATTTCTGCCTCTCAGAACTCACAGTCCCCTGATGAGTTTTGGAGCCAGTTTTGTCAGTTTCCTGGTGAGTAAATCCAACATATCGTCAACACATCATCTCCAGGTGCATGTCCCAGAATCCCTCTATTTACATCTGTGTTCCACAGTCATGCTTTCATACTTGATATGTAGTCCTTACTTAGACCTTGCCTACATTTACTTGGCTCTTCCTGTAGTTCATTCTCTATACAGACTGTCTGAATCCAATTATAATCGAACACCGGTGTTCCCCCTGTGGTGTTGATATTAGTTGGTCACCCCTGCTGCCTCCCCTCACTCATGTCATCAATGATTCACAGCCATCAGGCTAACTGGCTGACTGGAAAGCACTGATGAGGAATACCTGATACTAATTGGAAAAGAGTTCACTTAGTCGAGATCGGAAATGTGAAAACATGAGAACAGTGGAACAGCGCTCTCTCTAGTATGAATGCTTGTAGGTTATTTTTTACATTCAGTTGTGCTGCGTGTGATCCAGCAAGAGAGTGGCTGTGATGTGTTGTTGATCTGTGTGTGTGTGCGTGTGCGTGTGTGTGTGTGCGTGCAGAACGCCATGATGACGTTCGAGGAGGAGAAGATGCAGACAGCCTTTGAGGACCTGCGGGCCACTGAGAAGTTGTGTGAGAGCGACAATGCCGGAGTCATCGAGACCATCAAAAACAAGATCAGGAGGAATGTATGTGATGCTCAGCTTCCCCCCCCCCCCCCACATACACACACCCAGGTGACTGTACATACACACCCATCTTCAACAGAACATACAGTACCTACCTTATTACACCCAACTCCACCCATTATGATGCTAGCGCACACACTCAAACACACACACCTGCTAGTATGACTAATACCAAAGCAAACCTACAACCATAACATAGTCTTGCATGTTCCTGTTGTCGTTACCAGTGCCTTCTTAGCACACTGGTTCTACTGTACTATGCGAACAAGCCCAAACAACTGCAGTGCTACACGTTGTAAATGCTATTCTGTTCGCATGTGGGCATGTGTGCTGTATGTGCGGGTACTCGTGTGCATGTGTGCGCGCCTGCCTGTTTGTGTGTCTGTGTGTGTGCGTGCCCGCCTGCCTGTGTGTGTGTGTGTGTGTGTTTCAGATGGACTCCCAGAGGTCTGGGGTGGTAGTGGTGGACAGGCTCCAGAGACAGATCATCGTGGCTGACTGCCAGGTGTACCTGGCTGTCCTCTCCTTCATCAAACAGGAGCTATCAGGTACGCCCACCGCCCCCCCCACCCCCCCCCCCCCCCTGGTGCCGAGCCCCGACTGGGACTGTTCGGTTTAAGCCAATCACAATTCCGCTTTTTCGCACATGGCCATGGGGTAACCTTACGCAAACCCATTTGACTGGTTTATCAGCATTATAAGCATGCTTGGTTTGCAGGTCATACAAGCACTTGTGAGCGCTGAGCTCACTGGGGATGACGTCGTTCCGTGGTTCTCAACCCTGGTCTTAAGGGACCCCCTGTCCTGCATGTTCTAGATGTTTCCCTGTTCCAACACACCTGATTCTAATGAATGGGTTTTTATGAAGCTCAGCAGAAGCTTAATAATGACCATTCATTTTAATCAGGTGAGTTGGACCAGGGAAACTTCTAGAAAATGCAGGACAGTGGGTCCTCTGGGCCAGGATGAGAAACGCGGATGTAGTTGATTGCGCCGGCATGTGAATCCTTAGTGTGTAAGTCCTCCTGGTCAGACTGCTGGTTGCCAGGTCACGTTCACATTTTCATGGACACTTTAGATTCTTTGCTACTCTTTGACCACCAAGCCATACATGCTAGTGGATGTTATCCTGATTAGAAAGAGCTCAGAGCGCAGCCAAAGCACATTCTGGGGAAACCGCCTAGCAAGCAATACCAGATGCATGTCCTGCGTACACCCTAAACCATCACAACTGACCCATAACCTCCTCTTCCGTCTCCTCCCAGCATACATCAAAGGAGGCTGGATCCTCCGCAAGGCATGGAAGATGTACAACAAGTGCTACAGTGACATCAGCCTGCTGCAGGACGGCACCCGGCGGAGGTCCTCCGACCAGCAGGGCTCCCCAGCTCCGTCCCCCACCACCACCCCGGTCCCCTCCTTCCACCAGCCTAACCAGAACCAGGCGGCTCCTCCTCCGCCGGCCCCGGGGGGCCTGGACGGGGTCAGCCCCGAGGATGTGGACAGGCTGAAGGGCTCGGTCAGTTTCGGCTACGGCCTGTTCCACCTGTGCATCTCCATGGTGCCCCCGCACCTGCTCAAGATCGTCAACCTGCTGGGCTTCCCCGGCGACCGGCACCAGGGGCTGTCGGCCCTCGCGTACGCCAGCGAAAGTAAGGACATGAAGGCTCCGCTCGCGACGTGAGTAGACGTGCACACGCCGCACACCCTCTCTCGTCTCCTTCATTGTTCTATGGCGTGTTAAGATTTCTCATTTGGTATAGCAGCATCTTCCACAGCCCTTTAGTGTGGTCAGTGAGATGGAGGTGGAGTGGAGAGGAAAATGAAAACGGTATTTAAGTCTAGGTAACTCTAAGCCAAGGTCAGTGGGTATCTCTCCAACGATGTATGTATCCGCTGATCTTGTCATGGGGAGAAAATGTATGACTCAGCTACTGTATGATGATGTAAGTGCTGCCCTGCACGTGCACACACACACACACACAGTTAAAGCGGAGGGCAGGAGAGCTGTGTCTCTACTGGAGCCCCTGCCATCTGTGGGCTAGCATGACCAGCCCTAATTATAGATCTGTACCCATGAGGGTCTGCAATGCTGCCTCTGTTTAAGGCCTGGCAGTGGAACAAGGCCCTTCTTTCTTTTACGCCACGCGTTGAACGCCAGACCATGTGATTAAGGCTCATTCGTCTAAGACGGCGCTGGGCGTTGGGTAACTAGGTTATATCTCCGAGATTTGCTGCAATCAGCAGACAAGCTGTGACGGGCTCTGTATGTTAGTATTCATTCATGCATGTCTCGGAATGCTCCCCTCAGGAAAATCTGCTTCCCTCTGGAATCCCCCTTGTGGCGTTTTCCAACTCGTCTTGCGTCTGTGCTCCCGTGGCAGGTTGGCCCTCTTGTGGTACCATACGGTAGTGCAGCCCTTCTTCGCCCTCGATGGCTCGGACACGCAGGCGGGCCTGATTGAGGCCAAGGCCATACTCCAGCGCAGGGAGACGGTCTACCCGGACTCGTCGCTCTTCATGTTCTTCAAAGGCAGGGTGCAGCGCCTGGAGGTGAGACCCGCGGACACCACTTGCGCTCGGGAGAGACACCCATCGACCCTGCCGTACCCCTGGTGGATCGCGGTGCCTCCCCCCTTTTAACGTGCGTTCCATCCCATCTCCCAGTGTCAGATCAACAGTGCCTTGACGTCCTTCAACAACGCCTTAGAACTGGCCACCGACCAGAGGGAGATTCAGCACGTATGCTTGTATGAAATAGGTAAATAGGTACACTCTGCTCCTTGCATTCCCCCCAGGGGAAAGGCCCAGTCCTCACTGGCTCCTCTGGGTGCTTTTGTTTTCAGGTTGGTGCAGCATGATCGAGCTGAGTTTCAGGGATGCGTACCGCGCCTTCGAGCGCCTGAAGACAGAGTCCAGGTGGTCCCAGTGTTACTACGCCTACCTGACTGGAGGTGAGCGTGCTGAGGCTGGGTGGAGGGTGTGGGAGTGCAGGGTCATACCTTAGGATGATCTTCTAACCTAAAGAGGAGGCGTATTGATTAGGAGTCCTCTGACTCTGCCTAGTCCAAGATCTACTCGACTTTCATACATTATCTAAGCAGAGAGCCAACAGTAGCTTCTTGCTAACTTGGCTAGCCAGGGCTGCATTTCCCGAAAGCGTCGTAAACCTAAGTTGATCGTCAAATCCATCGTACAACGAATCTTAGTTTTACGGGCCGTTCCCAAAGACATCGTAGCTAAAGTGTCTCTTGAAAATGTGTAGCTCTTGAAAGCACATAGAACTTAGTTTGGTGCTTTCAAACCGTACTTGGCAGTTGATTGGAGGAACCATCTGTCTATCACTGTCCATCCTGGGTTAACTTCGACCTTGCCCGTAGCTGCCCGCAACCCCTGCGGTTTGGGCACAAACAAATAATGTTGGAATCATTGTGATCTCATAAATCCAGCTGGGTCGCAAGGTTATCTTTGTATACCTATCATGGTCTGTGAGTGGTTTGTGTCTGCCTATATTGAGGCTCCATCCTCAAGTGTGTGTTTGTGTGTGTGTGTGTGTCAGTGTGCCAGGGAGCTACAGGGGATCTGGAGGGAGCCGCTGCTGTCTTCAAGGACATCCACAAGCTCTTCAAACGAAAGAACAATCAGATTGAGCTCTTCTCCATGAAGAGGGTAGGTGTGCCTGCTCGCAAATTCCTCTTGTCAACAATGAAGCAAGCTGATGGTGGGGGCTGTGTGTGTGTGTGTGTGTGTGTGCGCGCATGTGTGTCTTCTACTTACAGGCAGAGAAGCTAAGGAAACACTCTCCATCCAAGGATCGTTGTATTCTGGGAGTGATAGAAGTGTTGTACTTGTGGAAGGCCCTGCCCAACTGTTCCACCTCCAAACTCCAGACCATGAGCCAGGGTGAAAACACACACACACTCCTACCTAACACATACTCACTCACACCTCTAACTAGCATAAACACACACACACACACACTGTGGAAGACGGTTCTGTCTCATAAGTTTCGGTATGACCAACCAGCTAAATGGAGAGAGAGAGAAACTCTGTCTTTCATATGTGAGTGCTTCATGGGATAGAATACATGAACAAACAATAGTGCAATAGCTGATCTACTGATTGTTATAACACAACCAATATCAATATCAATATAAAAAAATACCAGATTCCACCTACAAACTCTACCCAACATACACACAGCAAACCCTCACAATTAGTTGTCTTTATCCAGCTCCAGACTATTCCAGTCCAGTAGTCTCTGTAGCAATTGGAACACACAGAGATTCCATTGCATGTCAGTGAGGACGAGTATTGAACTCACGTTTCCTGTGAACCCTTCCACTCTGACAAGCTTCTGTCTGGAAGGCAGCCACTAATACTCTAATGTGCTCTCAGTTCTGCAGGAAATAGACGACACCTCGTGCGCTGACCTGAAAAACCTGCTGCTCGGCGCCATTCACAGGTGCCTAGGAAACACCAAAGACGCCATTCAGGTAGGACCGTACGTCTGTCTGAACGTCCTGCGTGCGTATGGACTGTAGGTGGCGTGTTACATTTGCTTGATTGCTGAATCTCTCCGATGACTGATTGGCGGATGGATTCAACGTCGCAGTGCTTCCAAGTGGCTGCCAGAGATGAAGTGGGTCGTCAAAACAACTCGTACGTGCAGCCGTACTCCTGCTACGAACTAGGCTGCCTTTTGCTGGACAACCCAGAGGTGAGAGCTGTGTGTAGGTGTCAGTGCGCTTGATACTATGACACAAGTGTACTTTATAAAGATGTTTCATTAACCGGTCTGTTCTCTTTCAGTCTGCAGGAAAGGGAAGATCCCTTATGCTCCAGGCTAAGGTACGAGGCAACCCCATTAGTTTCTTAGCCGTTTGCGGACTTTTGACCTTTGTGTGACTGTGTGTGTGTGTGTGTGTGTGCTTGCAGGAGGACTACGCTGGCTATGACTTTGAGAACAGGCTCCATGTGCGTATCCACTCAGCACTGGCCTCGGTGAAGGAGGCAACGCCACCGTGACCCCAGCCCCGGTCGGCCAAATGACCACTCAGGCCCCACAACACCCTTCTGACTCTGCAGTCATCCACTGGAGGGCAACTGTTACTTACTATTCTCTGTTTTTGAACAATGTGCCAACCAGTCATTTGTAATGAATAGTTAACAGTGAGTGTTTACAGAATAGGTACAATTGCTCAAGTGTTACTGTGATGTGTCTCAGCTGGTTGATTTCTCACTGAGCAGGACACCATTCAAAAAAGTCGGTACGGATGCCCCTTGATTCTCACATTCACTCTCTTTGGACCTATTACATTTTCATTTAAAGTTGCACGAGTTTGATTCTGTATGAGGTAGTCAGGAGTAACACGCTGGAGTGTCGTGAGTACGACACTTGCTTTAGCTGTGACAAACAAACAAGCAATAGTAAAGGGACGTTTGTTTTCCGTTTCACCGGGAAACTCGTTTAATGTCAGGCCATGACCTGATAGTTCGTAGTCTCCTTGACAATCTCTTATCACGTACCCACTGTTCAGCCATCTGGCCTTAATGCCCTCTGTGAATTGGATGACAACCATGGTATCACTTTGGTGGCGACAAACCAATACTGTATGTATACATAGAAATGTAGAAGAATGAAAAGTACCATCCATTGTACAGTAACTAGTTCACCCTGTTCTCCCTTCCTTATCTTTGAAGGGACTTTTTGTATCAGTGCAGATATGATTGCACTGAGCGTTGTATTTGCTAGCTAAATTATGTTGTCATTGTCACTTGAGAGTACAAAATGAACACTGTACACTCATTTTATTTGCTGGAAACTGGATTTCCTTTGTTGCATAGATTCTCGTATGTACATTTGTTGTAAGATAATAAATCTCTCAGATCCACATTTTTGTGCATTTCATGTGGCATTTTCAATGTGACATATACTGTATGTGAAAAATATATATTACAGTGATTTGACAAAGATTTTGACTAGCGTTCCAACTTTTTTAAATAGGTGACGTGTACGTCACAATTCTATAATAGTGCTACTATGACGCAATTGCTAATGACAGGCAACTCAGAGTTAACCTAAAATTTAAAACCTTTTATTAATCGCTGTACAACAGCTTGGGTCTTGATCTCCCCTGTCACATGTAAGTTTACAATACCCTATTTTATTATATGGGGGGAAAATATTCTACGACCGAAGTAGCCTACTGTTCTCTGACTATTTCGAACTTTTTTATGTTTATGTAACATCTGTAGCAAAAAAGATGCGACATCGTCCAGTTGTTATCCCTCCGGGGCTGAAGGTTGTAGTAGAGGGGCTGAGCAAGGCCGTAGTGCGATATCAACCGACGAATATTGCAGATTTTGCATCGATCTTCTTCAAAGAACTTGTCGACTTCAGAACGGGTGAGCCTGAATACACGCTGTGGTCAAAATGTCGTTTATTCGTATAGCTACAAATGGCAATGCAAACACTTCGCCTCTGACTTCTCTGTTTGCATTGTGTATGACAGCGAAGCCAGGTTTGAGTGTGGACGAACTTGTGAAGGAATTCAAGGCAACCATAGGCTCACATTGTAAGTGAAAATAAGTATTGTATCCTTTATGATTAATATCTTTAGGCTATTTCAGAAGGTCTAACTCTTCTAATTAGGTCTAATTTCCTTTTCCTCTTGAAGTCTTCAAGATGAAAACTGAACCTATAACAGATGACCCTGTCCATGGTTCTGAAATAATTCCCCGTACAAAGCCAATTCAAGAATTGGAGGCAGGCACTCAGATGATGGAGGCCATTTGTGATGTAGGTGATCTCCCAGAGAGCACTACAGACCAGAGTACCAAGTCTGCTGATGGGGAACAGAATGATCGCGGGGGCTGTGTGTCGGGCACCACCATCAGCCTGTCCCCGGGGTATATATCACAGGAGATGGCCCGCACCCTGGCCCTGTACCGCCGCAAGATTGACCCAGAAGACTTCCCCCATGACTCTATCTCAAGGGAATCTCTAGATCCAGACTCCACCTGCCCTCGAGTCGGCAATGCCCTGTTTGAGCGGGTCTCCGTCAGCCAACTTAAAAGCAGAGTCAATGCGGTCGTGATCCAAACAGGTATCTTCCCAAGAGCTTCCCAGATCTTCGTCCAAACAGAGGACAACATTGGCTTGATCATCTTCCAAGCTGATGCATCATTAGCAGAGAACAAGGTAGTGGGACCCTGCTGTACTGTGGAGGAGGTTGACAAACCTCAGCCCCTCCTCCCAGCCACCACCACTGACAACATGGCCCATGTGATGACGACAGCAGAAACACAAGAGACTCCTACTTTTCCCGCTCAGAAGACTGGAGGGAAGACTGGAGTTCCAGAACAGCTTATCCTGCACACAGAGCCCTCCGACGACCCAAGTCTCCCTGCTTCCACTACCGCGGCTGCGAAGAGCGAATCAAACTCCGCCTGTCGGACAAGTCCTCCTGTTGCTACGGCAGAATTAACAGAATCAACCAATCTGCCGCGCTCCCACCCCACGGCAGCTGTGAAGACGGACTCCACTCCTGCTGTCGTGACTGATGAGACCAGCCCTGTTCATGTGAACCTCAAAGTAGTGTCCCCTCCCAGCACCATAAGAAGGCCAGACCCTCCCTCTACCACATCCATGGAGGCCCAGAGTGCCCAATCTGAACCCGCCCCTACCTCAGAAGAGACCAGAACCCCCTATCTGCTCTACCTCCCACTGCCCATAGAGCTGGCAAGGACACCCAGCCTTATGTGTCAACTGGGCCTGAGGCCCAAGGAAGCCAAGGGCCTCCCCTTCGTCTGCCTTCCTGTGACCCCAGCGGAGCTACCCCTCACCTCCAGCTCTGGGCTGCCCCCAGCCGTGTCCCAGGAGATCCCCCAGACCCACAGTTATTTGTTTGCTAACAACAAAAGAATGCAAGGCCTCCCCGGTACCCCAAGCTTTTGGGCAAATTCAATGCCGTACTCTGAGATGCCCCCCACATCCAGCCCAGTCCACACATCTGCCACAATGGCACAGGAAACGAGAGGCCACTGCATGCTGTGCCTACACCCATGCGCACAGGGTGGGACAGGGAACTCTGAGGCTGGATACAACCAGAGTACTCTCCAGCACCCTGTGTGTCAGCCACAGGCCCGCCAGGCAATGCTCAACAACGAGCTGCACCCTGACTCCATAAACAATGGATGTTCTCAAAGACCGAGTAAGACATTTCACATCACATGGTCCCTCATTGAAATTGTTATGGGATGTCCCTTTTATCTGACCACAGATCATTACAGTGATATTGGGGTGTCCATCCACTGCAAGATTATCTTTCTCCTTTCCTTTTCAGGTCACCAGAGATCTATTGACATGATGACGTCTGTGGCAGGCATGGGACAAAAGTGCCTGTGTACCATTCTCAGCAGAACAGGCAGTCACTGGCGGCTGTGCCACCTGAGTCACCCGGAGCCTCAAGGTCAAATGGACTGCCCCAACAACACCTCCAAAGGCATGCTGCGTTGTGGCCCTGACCACAAGACCAACCTACCCGTGTGCCAGGACTGTGGGCAGTGTTGCATTTTGCACCAACTGCTGAATTGGAACACCCTCCATGGCAGCCAGGGCTCTCACATGGCCGAGTCTCTGTGCCCAGCATACACCATGGGACCCGTCGCCCAGCCTCAGGCAGGCCACTCGGACTCCTTCCTCTGCACCCCCCAGCTCCATGACAGGGCAGGTATGTGCCCGTTTCAGTGCACATCGATGCACCAGTGCCAGAGCTCCCGACTCCTGTGTGATAGTCACAGGGGTCTGCTCCAGATGGGCTCCTTAGAACAGCCCCTTGCCAACACTCAGGGAGAGGTCAAGCAAAAAGACAGCATCCCCACCAGTGGCTTAGTCACCAGCAACACAAATCCAGGTAGGCCTTATCAATGTATTCATCAATCTCAAGGCAGATACTATAGTGCATATTGTTTTTTTAAATGAGCATGTCATAGTGCAAACTTCTACTTTTTCAGAGTCTGCCATGAACTGCTATCCTCAGGGCAACTGATCTGGATATAATGTAAGCTTATTACATTGATCCCATGTATCATCTGTTTTCATGCACAGGAACAATAATACTAATAACAAAAATAAACACTTAATGTTAATGTTTTTTTTTATAGTTGTGTCTTGCAATGGCTTTTATAAATTAATAGAAAGCCATGCTCTTACTTTCTCTTTTTAGGGATGCCACAGAGAATTGTTGCCATTTTGTTTCCTGCAGACTTCTCATCACCAATTAAATTATAAATTAAAATAAAACAAGAAATTCATCACAAAACTGTCTCCAATGAACTCATTAAGAAATATCTGTAAAAACACAGGAATCCATAAATATGTTCCATAAATATTATGATTAACATGATAAAAATATGAAAAGTAGTAATTATGGAATACTTACAGATTTGGGATGGGATTGGATGTAAGTGCATAGCCACGTGCCATGTCCCATTCAATAACAGTAGGACCATAAGGAATGTCAGATCCATGTTGCCTAGCAACAACTTCCTGAATCACCTCTGGAGTTTTGAAAAGAAAACAGTCACAATTTATCTTTAAATCTGGCCCTGCTTTGCAGTTTACGGCACTGCCCAGTTTTTACTTGGGCTGAGCCAAAGATAATTTGGGTCTGATGCCTTCAACATCCTGCACCCATCAAGTCATGAGGCATAAGACCTGTTGCTATGCTGTATGGGGTAAGGAATATACTATTCTGTTAGATTTTAAACACCAATTTGTATAACAAAACAAATGTGAGCAAATTAGTTAACTCATTGTGTGGTGAGCCATAGATTCTTTCAATCTGTTTACATATCATCAGACACCTGTCACTATCAGGATGGGAGACCTAAAAGCTGTTGCTATGCTTTATGGGGTAAGGAATATATTCTTTATCAGGGTTCAAACTTGTTAAGTTGTAAGAAAAAAAAATGTATGTGGGCTAAATGAACTAGACTGAAAGCATTTTGTTGTCACATCAAGGATCTATAAAAGAACACATTTGATGGGATATTTGATTGGATGCTGCAACAATTTTATGGGACTGTTTTACTATATCATGTCTGCCAATGATCGAGAGAAAGTTAGCCAGGTTACAGATATTAATTTATTCTCATCTATAGAAGTGGATGAGCCTAACAAAGGAATCTCCACTAAAAACAACAAAACCTCTAAAGCTGGACAGGATGGTACCCAAGCTCACCCAGAGAGAAAAGAGAAGGCCAAAACGACTTCCAAAGCACCGCCAGACATACAATTAAAGTTGTCAAAGGGACCCATAAACGATCCGATGAACTCACTGCCAGAAAACAGCAAGAGAGTCTTAGTGCGTCCAGAAGGTCAGCTATGCCCGGGAAACATCCCCTCTAATGTCCCTGTCTGCATTCATCCAGTCGCCGGGTCACACCCCGTGTCAAAAGATGTGCCACGTTCCTGTCCTCCTCCTCATCTAAAGACCCTGGTTCGAACCAACGCTCCCTCCTCAAAAATGGCATCTCCAACCCTTGCCCCTCTGTCATCTTGCCCTTGCCACTGTGCCATCAGATTGAAGCTTGACCCCCCAAACTCAAGGTTTGTGATACTGCAGAAGGTCAGTCAGCAGAACCTGAGGCCGAATAAATTCCCAGAGGGTGAAATGAGAGACAGGCCCTCATCTTATGTCACAGTCACAGACGTCTGCCCCAGGAGACTAATCCAGCAAGAGGGGACAATGCACCACACACAAGGTACAGTTAATTAAGACACAGTTACCAGGATGTTTAAACATTGACTCGTGGAATGCTCCTAGCACTCATGTAACACAAACATATAACAAACATATACACAAGGTCTAATTCTATCTATGGTTTGGCTTCATAGATTGTCCTATATGGACTCAGCAGGGGACACAACAAATCCCTTTGCAAGTGTATAATGGTAGGTTTGATTGGTACACTTTAGACCCGCATTGATGTTTTGTGCCATAATAATATAATAATCAAACAAACAGCAGTGTGATTTGGATGTTACTTTGTAAACAGGAGTGTCTGCCTCTGACTGCCCTCATTGCAACAAACAATATGTTTAGAAGGTATTGTAGTGAACTTCTTTGTTTGTTTGTTTTTACACAATTTCACTCAGACAGTGTGATCTTTGTAACATGCATGACAGGAGTGCATTCTCCAATAAAGTTATGAGGTCCAGTTATGGATGCATGTACCTTTTATGTCCCACTGTGTATTTGCAGGAAAATGACCTGATCTGCTGGGCCTAAAGATGGTTTACCATGAGTAACAAATAAACACAAATGCAGTTGCCTTGAATTCCTCTATTAACTGTGTCTTGGTGTGTTGCTATCTATCTGTCTATCTGACATGTCTGTCTGTGTGTCGGTCTGTCTGCCTTTCTGTACTTCTATCCGTCTCTCTCTCTCTCTCTCTCTCTCTCTCTCTCTCTCTCTCTCTCTCTCTAAGTGCAATCGTCACAACTGTTTACTGTAAATAATGTTCGTAGACCATCTTGGTGTGTATGAATTTAAGTGAGCTACTATTGCTGATATTATCTTCAGACCAAAATGTCAATGTTGGAATGATTATAGTAGCACTACGTGGCTCACTTATAGTCACCACTTTACGAACGTATAGAATCACTGCCAACTGTTTCCATGCGAGTAGGTTATAAAGTAATGACGTAGGTACCCACGCGATCTATTATGACAATGCAACCTGTACAATTGTTTTTTTAATTGTAGGCAATTACTGCACCCTACATGGTAGGAATGAAAATGTACGACCGCGTGTTTTGAAAATGGACTTGCGGAGAAGGTAATTTAAGAATAGTAGCCGATGTAATTCAGTATCAGTTAATTCCTAACGTGTATTTTATGACGTATGATTTAGCGGCGAACGCTGTGTATGTGAGGACTGACCACCCATAAAATCACATAGGTGGCAAAGATGAGTAAAGCCGTACAGACTCTCATAGTTCCTTTCGGACTTAAGAGTCTGCTTGTGGCCGTCGGCGAGGCAGTAATATGGGAGCAACCACCCAATGTGACGGAGTTCCTTGCTTCATACTGCACCCAGCTTCTAGAATTGAAGCAAGGTACAGTACATATTCTAAATGCAGTGGGGCCACTATTATGCAATCAAGATGAACATGTAGAACTGTGTGCATGCAAGTGCAAATGTAAGTATATTGAAAAATTCACCACACACAGGTCTGGTGTGCAGTGGAGTATACTAATATAATGTTTTCACCTTGTAGAACACCCAGATTTTAGCATTAAAGATTTATCAACCTACCTCAAGGAATCAAAGGGTAAGATAGGGACATGCACAGCCACTGTAAGGCACACACACACACAAACACACACGTAAACACACAAAGCATACTATGATTAAAAAAAATACTGTCCTATCATCACAGGCCAAACAGAATGCCAAAGGATCGCCTCTCACCCTTGTTTTGCCGAGGATGTTTTGATAGACTACTCCCACAGACAAACTGAACAACATTTTGCTGCATCCCACCTGTCAACTGCGGCGGTATCAGCCACCATGTCACAAAACCCTTCAAACATTTGTCACCTGAGCAAGCAGGACACTCATGACCCCCCTACAAACTCAGGGAGAGTTTCCTCTGCTGTGCATAAAGAACCCAATACTCATGTTCCCACTGATGAAAGCAGTGAACATTGGGAGGAGCTTGGCCCAATGTCCCTGGAGAAAGACGAGGACAGGATGTCAGGGGTCCAGTCTGCAGTGTTCCAGAGAGCTCCATCCGTAAATGATGTTAATGACCTTCACAGTACAGTTTTGATTTGCGCCTCCAGGGCTCCATCCGAGGATGTGATCATCGTTCACTCAGAGAACCTCCCTGAAATGCTCGTATTCCACGGTGATGCTCAACCACATGCCAGTAGCTCTCCAACGTGTGACCTGGTCTCCACAGCTCCCCTTGCCACTGTCGGACAGCGGTTTGAAGATAGCGAGGGGGTCTCCAGTGTGGTGATATTTAATAAGGTTCCCTCATTTGAAGACTTGTCTAACCCACCGATTACGGAAGAGCTCTCCTCTGCTACAGGGAAGACTTTGGTTGATCCGGAGATAAGGTCAAGCAGGGATAAAGATCTTTTACAGGAGGAAGGGAGAATATATCCATCTTATCGGGTGGATCCCTTTTTTACAGCCGTACAGGAAGTAACTTACATAATGTCCTCATTTGGGATCCCCAGTAAAGAGGAAAGTGTGGAGAGACCGGCAATGACAAAAGTCCAATTGGATCCGTCAAGGGAAGAGAAGTATCCTTCTTCATCTGTTCAAGAAGGGCAAAGTCACCAGATGATTACACATAGTGCTCCTTCTGGAAAAGCCTCCACTGGAGCAGTACACAAAGTGTCCTCAGTCAGGATTCCTAATACAGAAAATACTTTGGGGAAGACCGCAGAGACCCCAAAGAAAGACACGCCTTCAAGAATACATTCCAAAGTATCTCCCAGAGTATCTCCCAGAGTCACTCCCAGATCATCCTCACTTTCAGGTTAAATCCCTTAATATTTTATTGTGCACTGCTGTACATGTATTGTAGGCTAATGATGCTCTTTCTGTTGGAACTACAATGTTTTAAAATCATATCTTATTTTGTTTTGGCAGTAAAACTGGTAGTCAGTGGAACTGCCATGGTTATTCATCCAGGTTCCACAATGGGCAGAAATGAGCTCACAACCTGCAAAGCTACATCTTCGGAGATGATTTCTCAGCCATCATCTGCTGTAGCTTGTGTTCAACCGGTCAGAGATTCTGTTTGTGACGTTGATGGTCAGCCTTGCTCAAACACATCACAGGACCAAACCATAGGCTCCAGAAAGGTCAAACCTGAGGTGTACAACAGACAACTATCCTCTAAGGAAGGACCACGGTCATGTTTAGAAACGGAGGAGGGATCCTTGGCTTTATTGAAAAGAGAATATGTGTGTGATGTGTCTCAATGTATGACCCACAAAGCAGAGATGGACTATCCAAGTACTTGCTTGGAGAGAGTTTTTCCACCAGTGATTCATAGGTGCTCAGACAGTAATACATCAGAAACAGCAGTGGTCATTGGATCAGAAAACAAGACCATTTCATTAGTTGTCTGTGCATGTTGTTCAGGAAGTGGGGTCACGGAAAGCGATTTTTCAGCAGTACAGGAAGTGGAAGACAGTGTGTCCTCCGTTAGCAGAGAGGAGAGTGTGAGACCAGCAGAGGCACCACAAAGAAAAACATCTACTGGAGTATTTTCCAGAGTATCTCCACAAACATCAATTGTCAGACATCAGAAGAGTGTGGAAAGAATAACAAAGACACCAGAGATTTGCACATATCCAAGATTATATCCACAGGCATCCCTTCTGTCTGAACTAGTGTCATTTCTGTCAGGTAAAGTATAAAGTAGATACTGCCATACATAGGAATCGACAGTATTCAACAGAATAGACAGAATAGAATGTTATTTTGTGTCATCTTACAATTTGTTTTTGTTTTAGATGTGATTGAAACAAGAACTAAGGCAATGTGTCAGGCCACAGTGGTGCCACCAATGTCCAGCTTTTCCAGAGCGTCCTCTACTGGTGAAAAACAACATATTCAACCAGGTCCTGCCAGAATGATTTCAAAAGATAACATGTGTCACACACTGACATCTTCAGAGACAAAGCAGGCGCCACCAACTGTTATGGACCACGCTGTAAAAGAAGACCTAGCCGGGGCCTCACCCAGTGATGTCACAGGTCAAACTAACTCTGACATTGGAATTAAAGGGATCACAAGCTTCACTTTAGGAAGCTCAATCACAGCCCAAACCCCTTCTGATAACAGACAGGTACATTCTGAGAAGATGAACAAAAAGGAACTGTTTGAAACCCTGCTTGAGACACACCTAGATCTTGAAAAAGAGCACATGCAAGGACGTGCTGTCACTGATGTTTCTGCGAAGGCTCATTCTGAAACAGACATAATTAGATCAGCCCAAAGAGTATCTCCAGACACGATCCTCAGCAGACGAGAGATTGTTAGGAGACTAGCAGAAGCACTAGAGAGACACCTCTCTTCCAGTGTACTACAGAAAGTATCCCCATCAACATCTGCAATGGATGGCATCGTGGAGGAGTCTTTGAGGAAACCAACCAAAATGATTCCAACGGCAACAACTCCACATTCAGCTTTTCCTGACAATGAAAAGTGCTCGGCATCTCTGACAGAGGAGATGGAGAAAGCAATGGAAGCATTATCTTTAAAGCTGTCTGAAGCAATTGTGGACAGTTTAGCTTACAGAGTTTCCGCAGGCAGGATCCCTCATAGAGAAGAGACTTTGGGAACACCAGCAGAGATCCCAGACAGACATACTGCTCCCAGGGGATCTCCACAGAAGTCATCTGAGATTATTAGTGGTGAGTTTGTTCAAAGATAACCATGCACTTTTGGAAGAAACTGGATTTCTGACTGTGCTTATGTTAAGCACAGTCAGTAGACCTTATCATCTGTTTGTGTATTCTGTCTTTTTATTCATTCATATATCTGTATTCCTACTTTAACCTATTTTGTTCTGATGGCAGTCTGGGGGTGTAGTAGCAAATAACAGACCCCTGTTGGCTGAAAAGGCAAACATTTGTGCTGTTTTTCACTATTAGGTGGTAAACTCCTGGAAGCTCAGAGAACAGAGGAACTGCAATCTGTCCAGTCAGTTGCTGATTATGCTCTTCAAATAGTAGAACTGGTAAAACTGTTCACAGAGAACAGCAAAAAAGGTTCTTCGGTATCACCCTTGCCTGGGTCACAACAAGACATATTAGACCCGATCAATCCTCATGTAGAGAATGTCCAAACAGAAGTCTTGACTGAGGAGCTAACAATGGAAACACAGTCTGTGGACAATGAAAAGCCTCCAACCTTAACTGGGCAAGACGTGGTTCTTGAGGAACTGGCCACCGAGATGTCTGAGGAGTGGGCTGTCACGCCCCAGTTTCTGTGTTCAGTTCATAGTTCTGATAACCAGAAGCAGCGAGGAAAAAGGGTTGGCAGCCAGGCAGCTTCTGCCATTAATATGGCTATTTCTGAGAGGAACTACCTGATGAAGCGACTCTCCCAGTCGGACCAACAGAGAAATAAATCAGGTGTGGAAATACAAAAACATTCTTTACGGTATTCAGTTGTCCTAAGGTGATAAAACATTGATTTTATTTGCATATGGGCTGTTTCAGTTGTGTCCAAGTCTTCTACTAGATGTTTGAAAGGATCAAATCAAGAGGAAGTTTCTAATGCCAGGATGACTTGGGGAGTCCGAGGCTCTTCTCCATACTCTAAAACATTGCAGACATTACCTAAGCAGGGACTGGGCCTATCAGGTATTTAGACAATACATTTGACACTTTACTGTACATCTCTAACTTAGACAACTAACACTAACAGCAAACTAGCATTCCAGTCAGAACTGTATAATTTGCATTTAGTAATTTTTACATTTAGTCATTTTAGCAGACGCTCTTATCCAGAGCGACTTACAGTAAGTACAGGGACATTCCCCCGAGGCAAGTAGGGTGAAGTGCCTTGCCCAAGGACACAACGTAATTTTGCACGGCTGGGAAT
This sequence comes from Hypomesus nipponensis, assembly GCF_054491055.1. Taxonomy (NCBI): domain Eukaryota; kingdom Metazoa; phylum Chordata; class Actinopteri; order Osmeriformes; family Osmeridae; genus Hypomesus; species Hypomesus nipponensis. Next base: position 3,021,405 of record NC_140370.1, read on the forward strand.
CGAACCGGCAACCTTCTGATTGGTAGCCCGATTCCCTAACCACTCAGCCATCTGACCCCCCATTGAGGCCTATCATAATAGCGTTGCTCCACACACTGTGTTCCTGTATTCCAGATGGGGAGGAACAGCAGAAGCCCCAGGTTGTCACTCTTGGGGCAGGACACAAGACTCCAGATGCAGAACTCACCCTGGAAAGCTCTGTCAACCAAGTTTGGACCCTTTATCACCTGGCTCCAGAGACAAAAAAAGGACCAGAACATGTCACGTTAGCTAAAATAACCTCCCAACATTCCATTGTGGAGTCAAGTACACAGACAAGCCATCCATCAATACTGACACCTCAGGAACAGGCTAATCCTGTGTGCACCCCTAACACACAGGAAATCCAAATTCCCAACTACTTCCTTGTGGTCGAAGAGGGAAATAAAGAGAGAAATTACAAGCTAACCCAGACTATCAACGTAGCATCCTCACTTGAGAACACACCAACTGACCGAAGAAGAAGTTTGTCTGCCAACAGTTGCTACCTTTCGGTCTCAGTCCCCCTTGACAGTTTTTGTGGAGCAGAGTGTGGTCCACAGCTCCTCCAGGTCACCAGCAATGAGGGGCAGCCAGTCTACTCACCTGCATTTATTGAAGCCATCAACCCAGCCATGGCGGGCTCAGAGGAGAACAGGGAGAGGACGAATCAGCCACAGCCTCGGTCGCCCATCAATATGGAATGGTCTATCAAAATCAGCATCAAAGGTAAATCAAATATTGTCAGGCTGTTATGGTTTAAAGCTGAGAATGCCTTTTGATTAATTATTATACACAACTTTACTCCCATTGAACATTATTCCCAAACAGGACAAGAGGTGAGGGAAGAATATCACCAGCAAAAGTAACGGATCTTGGATGGAGGAATCATCCCTGTACATTAAGTGCCTAATAAAAACGTTTCATATAGGCTATGGCTGAATACTGGTTGTCCTAATAGGACATTTGTGATTTTTTGGAGACACATTTAAGTAGTTAAGGTTTATTTTGCAACTTGGCACTCCACATGGTGTTTTTCAATGCAATTTTGTTTATAGAGCACTTTCAAAAACCGAATTGGGTACCAAAGCACTGTACTGTATATCCTGTACATGGAGCTGATAAAATCACATACATACAGCTTAAGAATATAACAAGCATTTAAAACCGATAAAGACAGGATAAGATAAATTTACATGCCGGTTGTACAATTTATACTGCAATTAATTAAAAGCTATATAGCTACAGTTAAGCAATATCAAAATATATAGGTGTGTGTGTGTGTACAGGACACACTTTAGAGGAAGGTTATGTGAATGTCCTTTCAGGTGGAAGCTTGTTCCAAAGTCTAGGGTCTGCCATCGCAAAAGCTCCGTCATCTTTACTTTTAAGGTGAGATCGAGGGACAAACAGACACAGCTGATCACCAGAGCGGAGAGACCTTGGCCGGGTTTCCCAAATTCGTTAAGAAGCTCTTAAAGCTAAGAGCTTCTTAGGAGCGTTCTAAGAACGCTCTTAGAATGCTCCCAAGAAGCTCTTAGCGTTAAGAGCTTCTTAACGAATCTGGGAAACCCGGCCCTTGAATGTTGATGCAAACTTTGTAAATCAGTCATGTAGGCTATGGTGCTAGACCATGAAAAACCTTGAATACATATAGGCTACATGTATGAGAATCACCTCATCCACTCTGATCACCAACACAGGCACCCCCCAGGGCTGTGTGCTCAGCCTTCTCCTGCTCTCCTTGCAACGCACAATTCCAACCTCCTCGTTAAGTTTGCTGACGTCACAACCATCGTGGGACTCATCTCTGACAGTGACGAGTCAGCCTACAGAGAGGAGGTTGATACCCTGACATCATGGTTCCAGGACAATAACCTCCCAATGTCAACAAGACTAAGGAGATTATTGTGGACTATAGGAGGCGGCAGGAGGAGGAGCATGCTGCTTCAGGTCAGCTGCAAGCAGGTCAGCTGCGTCAGGTTCCTCGGGGTGAACCTCAGCAATGATCTCACCTGGTCTGCTCACACAGTATAGTTAAAGCTGCCCGGAAATGCCTGTTCTTCCTGAGGAGACTGAAAAAGTTTGGCATGGACTCAGTCATCCTCATTAACTTTTACAGATGCACAATAGAGACCATACTGACTGGTTGCATTACAGTGTGGTATGAGAGCTGCACAGACAGGGACCGCAAGGCCCTACATAGTGTGGTCAGGTCTGCTGAGTTAATCATCGGCAAGAAGCTCCCAGCCCTACAGGACACCTACCACACATGATGCCTCAGGAAAGCTTGCAGGATTCTATGAGACTGTTACTACCACCCATCCTTCAGTCTTTTTACCCTGTTGCCTTCTGGCTGGCAATACCGAAGCATACGGTCTCGCACACGTTGACTGGAGAATAATTTCTGTCCAAGGGCCATCAGGCTTCTGAATGGACTAGGGCTGCAACTAACAATTATTTTAATAATCGATTCATCTGTCGATTCTTTTTTCGATTAATCGATGAATCGGATGAAAAAACAAAAAAGCATAAATTTCCAACCCTTTATTGAAAAAACAGAACTGACAGTGCAAATTCACAGTGCAATAAATCTTCAGAATGTGCACAAACAGACACACAATTTTGAAAAAGTTGTTAATATCAGCGTGGATTTAATGCTATTTTCCAAGATGAGCAATTTATTTGAGTTTTGTTTAAATTTTATTGATAATTGAAAGGTTGTGGATGTAGGCCAGACTTTATTGGAATAATCTGGTGTATATTTAAGATTTATTTTTCCTATACCTCCGCTCCGGCCTCAAATAAACTGTTTTTTTTTAATACTCAAACATTTCTGCGACTTATTGAGCGTCGTAATAGTCGCGCGACACAACAAATCAATAATAAAATCTGTTGCCAACGCTTTTAATAACCGATTTTTATCGATTTAATTAATTCGTTGTTGCAGCCCTACTTCATTATAGTAAGGCTATGATGTGCCATGTCTAACCTAACAGGGAATAGGAAGGGTCTTCAATCTGTGTTGCCCCCCTGTTGTACAACACCTGTTCTGGGCAGATGTCACAGTAAATAAAAAGATGGATCTAACAAAGCTGATCAAACAAGGAAGGCCATTGCCCCCCGATTGTCTCGAACCTTGTTTTCCTCACCTCAGTTCCTTATCCCTCTCTTCTTAAAATGAAAGAGAACCAGGTAAGATGAGCCTGAACACTGGGAAGTAAGGTGAATGGAGAACTTGAGAACTTGTGGGTTGATAACCCACAAGTAGACTGTTGAGGTTCAAGTCCTTACTTTGTGTAAGAATAATTGTGGTACCTGTCAATTCACCTGCGTTGCACTTCCCGGCTAGTTCTGAGAAGCCAGTCAATGGAAGTTAATGTGTGACAAGGGTGGCCAGATATCAAACAGCCCCCGCAGTAACAGCTTAGAAGCAGACTTTGGACCAAATACCCTCCATCGTAGAGTCTGACCACAGTTGCAAGTTAACATGTTTTCTATATTTACGCAAAAAGTCGTCTCAGATCTCTTTCCTTGTCTTTCATTTCTTGCAATGATCAGAAAAGGGAGCATAAATCTCACAATGAAAGAAACAGGTCTTCCAAAGGAGAGATGGAGAAGGTGCTTTATCATGGCCCAGATTCCCCAAAAAGTGCAAGTCGTAAAGCTTCAATAGGTACAATTATAAAATTAAATATGAGAAGTATCATTCCCAACTCTTGTCGGAACTTCTGTACTTTCCTCCAAATTTTTGAATGACAGTGATTTCTCAATATAAACCAAGGAGGAAGGCTCACCAGAGAAGAAGGGCTGGAACAGGATTGTTGGAACACAAATTGGGTGGAAAACTGCGGGCCTCTCCAAAATGTTTAATTTACTGGATTGGAGCTTTGTGTTGCTAAACAACTCTCAGATGGCCTTTTTTGATGCTAATAAGGGACAGCACTTTTTACTGAAAATATTATACCTATTGTCCCTTTAAATGCCCCAGAACTCAGAGAGCAAAAAAAATAGGCTTTGTTTAAAGGCCATTGAAGTACCTTGGTTTGCACTGATGATTTAAGAAACAATACATCAGCATCTTTACACGTAAATCAAGGACCAAAACATGACACAGAGAGAGCACTCTGGATAAACCCGTGGAAATATAATTGAGAATAACTATCCACCAGGGTGGCCTACTAGATTAGTGTTTGACCTCTACTTCTCAATCAACTACTTAGCACCCCAAATGGATAATACAAATGTCCACAGAGAAGGATTAGACCTGTAACCAACAGTCAATACATGTTATCACACAGCTTTTGCTAAACTATCCCAAAAAGCTCTGATGAATCATGAGCAATTGTGCAACAGCACCATGGCCTTTATCGCTAGCCATGTATCAGCAAGTGCAAATACCGCTGAGTCAGAGGTCAAAGTACGCACCTGTGTGTATTTATGAGAGAGATGGAGAGAGACTGACATCAGGGTCATCAGTGTTGTTGTCCAAGCCAACATCCTTGTGCTATACATACGTATCTGTTGGAAACCTCCTGTTCTTTGTAGTCATATTTTGTGTGCCTCATTTCTACAGTTTTTTATTACATGCTTTTTTTAAATGATCATGAGGAACATCAGTGTTTATCTGAATTAAGATCAAGCAAAACATTTGATTTATTTTAGTTGAGTGATGTCATACATTGTCACTTTTTGATATTTATTAAAATTGTCTTCTGATATATGGTATAAACCAGAATTAAGGCATATTGTCTCTTTAATTTAAACAAAAGAAAAATATCCCTATATGCACAGTTAAGTTGAGGAATATTACCAGTAGCCCTAGAGATCGGCAGGTTTCATGCCATGCCATAAGAGGACAGGCTTTGTTTGTTGTGTGGGCTGAGTTTTGAGAAATTACAAAGTTAGAAAATGAGAATGAGGTTCATTTTTTGTTTTACTGTCTTGTCAATGACACAAAGGATGTACTTTTATGTTTTAGACAGGAAACATTTTTGTTGCACAATAAATTCAGAATTAATTTAAATGTATCTTGTAGGAAAAGGCAGAATGTTTTAAGACCAAGCAGTAAATAAACTTGTAATATAATGAAATGTATTACAGTAACATGGTTGACCACTGCAACTGTACTTTTTGGGTGTCTTGTAAACCCATGAGGTTTGGACACCTTTGTGCATTTCACGAAAATAATTAATCAATCAATTCACAATCAAGGATACATGAAAGCACAATAATGGATGCCTTTATGATGCCAACTTAGTTTATTTCCCAGATGGTTTTGATGTGTAGGCCTACCCAGTGATCACATGGTAAGGGTCTGTGTGTTTGCAATCAGATGCAATGCAATGTTGCAAAAGATTGTACACTGACTGTTTTATTTATTTAATAATCCATTATTATTTGATTATCACATACTCGATAATTATGAGTTTTGCTTTATCTCCTGTTTTAGGTCATGTTCCTTGCAATTTTGTCATTTTATTTGTATTCTTTTATCATTTGCAAGTGGTGCTGTGTTGCTATTCAGACATCCATTTGCAGACACTGTCTCTGCACTGAGTAGTTCCTTCGGTGGCCGGCTCCTTCACCCTAAGAGCGTAAAGGAGCAGTGCCGCAGGTCCTTCCTCCCTGCTGCTGTCAGACTATACAACCAGCACTGCTCTACACACACAGACACATAGGACTCAACCACTCAATAACTCATGGACACCTAAAGTGCAAACTACTGTGCAATATTTATATTTGTTTATTTATATTTGGTCTCCATATGCAACTGGTGTTATCTTTTTTATATCTTTTTTTAATGATCTCGTACTTGCTTTGTAAATTGTGTGTATACTTCTGTCCACTTTGCCGGTGAAATGCCCGAATGTACCCATTGTGGGACGAATAAAGGTATATCTTATCTTATAAGAATTCAAAAGGGGCCATTTGACATTTTGTGCTCACTGCCTGTATTGTATAATGCTACACAATGAACTGTTAAGAATGGCAGATCCGATTAAATGTGGTATAGATAAACAGAAATGAATACTATTGTGGGCTCTGGCTATCTGCTTTATTTATACTACTGCACAGTTCCCATGATGCAATCGTTGATTAAGATGTCAATGAAACACACAAATAGATTCCTTGAACTACATTCATCACAGGCACAGAGCCTGTGTCAGAGACCAGCTGGAAGTCTTTGACTACAAAATCCAGAATGGAGGGATTCATGCCATTTATTTGAGAGGTGTTCAGTAAGTTGGTGGTTCATAGCTTTTCAAGTATTCTCGAAAAAGAGATTACATTTTTGATTGGCCTATAGTTAGAGATCCAGGATCCCATTTTTGTTTTTTAAGCAGGGGCTTGAAGACTGCTTGTTTAAAAGCAGTAGGGACTTGGCCAGATGTACTATATTAACTGATAATATTAGCATGGGTGTTCCAATAATAGGGATGAAGTCTTCAAAAAGTTGACTTATTGACCCCCTACAACCATGCCTGTAGCTGGCAGTAGTTCATCATAGGACACTTATTGGTCCAAACCACTTTTATTCTGGCAAAAACTAATAACTTGAAACTTGAATTCTCACATGGTCGGGATCTTGGGAATCCAGTTCTCGATAGGTGGGAAGGGCTACAGGACCAGATAATTTATCCTCTTTAATGAAGTTGGAGATGCCATACATATTATTCTAATGTAATAAAATTGTTTAAAGATTTCAGGATGAGGTTGATTCGGCAAAAAAAGGATCTTAGCAATACCTTGACCAGGCATGAGGAAAGTGTGAATTATCCAAATCTGGAGGCAAAATTTGACAGGATTTTCTGCAAAGCCTTATCAGGTCTACATGGTTCTCAGTTAATTGTTCTCAGTTATCAAATCATTTATCAAAATGGCTTTTGTGGATAAGGATCTGACATAATTGGACAGAGTCCAATATTCCAGTATGACTTATTTATAGTAGAAGCTTCAATGGCAATGTGAGTGTCCTCACATTCAAAACCGCTGTTAAGAGCTGAATTAGCAGTATGGACATCAAGGGAAAGAGGCTTTGTAATTATAAGATTGTTATATTTTTTACTGATGTTTTAATTAATTGGGATAGTAGCGGGGAACCAACAGTCTCAATGGGAAAAAGCACAAACACCCAGTGATTACACTGAAAACTGAGGCGATGGGCCCAAAACAATCCGCAACAGACCTGTTAGGCTCTATGAGTCTGTGGCCTGGCTTTTTGTGAGTGTTAGGCCAACTCTAAACGATATTATACCCTGATGAGATGGGATAGGAGTGTATGCTAAATGAATGAAATGCCTAATGAAAGCACGGAGAAAGACTGTGGCTGTGCATTAGTAGAGATTAAATGGAAAGGACTTTAACTCAACGTGCTTAATCTTTACACATAAACACACACGTAGACTTTTAATCTTTTATACGTAGATGTTATTTCAGTACAGTGTTCATGAAGCATACTTACTATTAACAAGGCTTTTCTATTAGACTACTTTAAGAGATTATTCCATTACTTCAATACCCAGAGAGAAATTCACAGACCTCAAGAGTTTATGTATTTTTGAACTGGTAGTGGAGTAGAATGTAACAAAGGAACATCATGTAGGCCTTTTTGACATCAACTCATGAGGTCTGTGAATTTCTTGTAGATGTTTTAATTGGTGTTATTTGTAGAAATCAAATGTGGGTACTTTGTGTAAAAGTTTGAGAACTATAGCTAAGAAATCCTGTAAACAACAGGTGCTGAAGCCAAAAGTGTTACAAGCATTGCCGGTCTATTTTGTAATTATAATGATCAGATACGTTGATCCAAGCGACAGAATATTATAGCCTAGGCCTACTTGAAGTTTACTGAACTACAAACATAGTTACATATATTGAAGTTGTCAATATAATGTCAATCTACAAAATCAGCACATTTTAAACCCTACACATTTGATCAGACTTTGTGAACCTTTCGTGGTGTTGCTTAATGTGTGAATTTCCAATATTGTGAAAGTTTCAGATTACAACTCTCTCTCACGCGCGCGCGCGCACACACACGTATACGGCTCAGATCGTGTATTGGGAAACCAAACAAACTATGCCCTATTCGCTAAATCAGCTCTCAGTGAGATGTGCAAGGTTCTCTATAAAAGCCCCCGTTGTCTCCCACAGTGTCTGCTTGATTGACTTGGAGATCCTGCGTCCAACATGAAACTATTTGTTGTCTCAGCTCTGCTTGGGTGCATCGGTAGTTATACATTTCGTTCGCATTGAATATTTGGAATATTAACGTCAATTGATGGGTTGTGCACTATGTTGGCAATTTATATTCTAATAAACGTTATTTTACAGCAACTGCCGTTGCAGCCCCGGCAGATGTGAAATGGTGCGTCAAGTCGGACAAAGAAGAGAAGAAATGCAGAGACCTCGCCACCAAAGGACCGTTTTCCTGCGTAAAAAGAGATGGGTCGATTGAATGCATCAAAGCGATTCACGTGAGAGAGAAATTATTGCCTTAAAAAAAGATTGTCCAAAACTTTAGAACGTCCCTGCAAAGGTTATGCATGTTCCCCTATAGCTTTAAAGCTAAAAGCTGACCTACTGTATCGTATTGTCTCTCTTTCTTTCTCTCTAATACTCCACACGCCCCCTGGTAGGCTGGTGAGGCAGATGCTATCACTCTGGATTCAGGAGATATCTACACAGCTGGCCTCAAACCCTATGAACTGCGTCCTATCATTGCAGAGTATGCTGGCAAAGGTAGGTTTGTAATGACGATGAGGACATAAACAGAATAACAATGGATGGTAGTTTTGTGTTGTTTATTTCTTGGTATTTTCATATTTTTCCTGTACCATCTCCCCATGATTTCTTGTACCATCAGAGAACTGTTACTATGCAGTTGCTGTAGCCAAGAAGGGCACAACATTTGGGTTCAAAGACCTCCGGGGAAAGAAGTCATGCCACACTGGTATTGGAAAATCAGCAGGCTGGAACATTCCAATTGGAATGCTACTATCCAAAGAAATAATGCAGTGGGAAGGCCCTGAGGTCAAACCTGTTGAGGATGGTGAGTGGGTACTGAGTGCTTCGAAAAAATGTTTTACCCGTCTATGACACTGACCCTATTTATTATATTTAATGTGAACATTTCCTCAATTCCCAGCCAGCTTTCAGTTGGAATTGTCCATGTGTAGTCTCTATTACCTTTGTTATCTCTTTCACATGTTAGCAGAGTGTTTGTAGGTCCAACATACTGTACTGTGCATGTCCTGCACATGGAATGCTTCTGTTAATGGGTGTCTTCAACGTTTTTTTGTGTGTGTACTGACACAATACTTTAATCTTCAGTGGTTAGTACGTTCTTCCTGGAAAGCTGTGTCCCTGGAGCCACCAAACCTTCACTGTGCAAGTTGTGTAAGGGAGACTGCTCCAAGACCCACAGTGAACCCTACTATGGTTATGCTGGGGCCTTCCAGTAAGTGTACTGCCTCTAGACAATTTCCATTTTTCTTCCTCTAGTCTAAACAATGCTACAAAGCTATCCAGCTCCCAACCCTGCCCCCTGTTTTTTTTTTACGATGCCATTGTCTCTTTGCTGCCACCAGATGTCTAAAAGATGGGAAAGGAGATGTGGCCTTTGTCAATCACCTGACTGTTCCTGGTGAGAGTTAAAGCACTGCCATAGCATGCATCCATTGTCCCAAGGCTACTGTAATTGTTACATCACTATTGAATTTCAAACCCCATAGGCTGTTTCTAACCCTAACTTTAAGGTTAAACACAAATCAATTTTCATGCCAACATGTTTGTCACTGCACTGTCAATAGTCACTGTATTTGAGTCAAATCAAATAAGAATAGATCTTTTACAATATTTAATCTAACACAGGCAACTAAATTATGGCTTTTAATGAAAGAATCTAAAGCTTTTGATGTCATAAGCCTCACTAGTGTTATGGCTTCTATCTTGCAGACTCAGAGAGAGACAATTACGAGCTTCTGTGCAGTGATGGCACCAGAGCCCCCATGGACAGCGCAGAGACCTGCAATTTGGCCAAAGTGCCCTCCCATGCAGTGGTTGGACGAAAGGACCCCGAACTAACAAAACATATCTTCAAAAGCCTGACCATTGTCCAGGTACATGTGGCTCTGGATCTAAATACCTGGGTCTAATTACCTGGGTCATCAGACTTGATGATTGACATACCGCAGGAGTTCTCTGTGTGAATGCACAAGAAACAGGACAGGTTCAGGACTGGTTTCAAAATGATACGTTTTCATGAGAAATAGTTTGGTGAATAATATGTATCATGTTTTTTGCCCTAACAGAAAGAACAATCCTTCAACCTCTTTTCCTCTGAAGGATATGGTGCCAAAGACCTGATGTTCAAAGACTCCACTCAGAGTTTGGTTGAGCTGCCATCCACCATGGACTTCTTCCTGTACCTCGGAGCAGATTACTTGAGCACAATCCGTTCTTTGAAAAAAGGTTTGTCTACACATACACATAAATACACATGTATAACTTTTGATGTTACATTGATGTCCCCTCACATGATTCCACCACAGAGCAGATCAAAGAATCTACAGACAGCATTAAATGGTGCACTGTTGGCCATGCTGAGAAAAGCAAGTGTGACAAATGGAACGTTAATAGCATGGATGACAATGGTGTGAAAATCGAATGTGAGACTGGGATCACGACTGAGGACTGCATACAGAAGATTATGGTAAATAAAAATGCTCTGATAAAGGTGTCAGTTTAAATATTTTCTGTTTTGTAACTCATTTTTTCTGTCCACAGCGCAAAGAGGCAGATGCCATGTCGTTAGATGGAGGAGCGGTTTACACTGCTGGGGTGTGTGGCCTGGTCCCTGTCATGGCAGAGCAGTATGATTCAGGTATGAAGCCAAAACATGCACACTGTGCATTGTCCTATTGTCTTTTTTGTTTTACATGATTCAAATCAAATTATTATTATTACTCTTAAAATGTCAAATTAACATGGTTGTTATGCTAAAATTCTTTTCTCAACAGTTTTTTGCACATCTTCTGGAATTAGGAGGTCCCATGAGTTTGTGTCCCATCTTGCCATAATTTCAGATGATGTATATCTTAATACTCATTTGTTTACCTTTCCTCTCAGATATTTTGTTGTCCTACTATGCGGTCGCAGTGGTAAAAAAGAGTTCTGGGCTGACCTGGGAAACCCTGCAGGGTAAGAGTTCTTGCCACACAGCCATGGGCAGAACGGCTGGTTGGAACATCCCTATGGGCTTGATCCACAAACAAACAGGAAACTGCAACTTCAGTAAGCAGGTTTTTATATTATACTGTATCTATACATTCTCCTCATACAGAAACCAGAGCACAATCTGACTGTGCTTGTGCCATGAATGTTACCCGACTTCATGAAAGTTCATTTTTATGTTGACAGGTGATTTTTTCCCTGAGGGTTGTGCCCCTGGAGCTGAGACAGACTCAACGTTTTGTAAAAAGTGTGCTGGTAGTGGAAAGGCTGTGGGGGATGATTCCAAATGTAAGCCTAGTTCTGAGGAGAGGTACTTCGGCTATGATGGGGCCTTCAGGTTGGTGACACCAGACAATAGTGATACGCAGGATTTTTTATACCTGCACCCATCCAACCCATTATGAGAGCCAAACCAACTCACAAAAATATGTGTTAATCAGCCACCTGGTCCAAAACCACCAACTTAAACTAACTCAATATTCCGAATGGTGTTCTTTATTGTTGAATAGCAGCTAAACAAGTAAGTGGTAGCCTGTTCTTTCTGACCAAGAGTTTTGGTGCTGGTGGTGTTTAAACAAAAGCTATGGATACCACTTACTAGGGAAAAACTGATAGAAGTCAATTCAACACTTTAAAACAAATGCATGTGTGTGTATTTAGGAGAGAGAGAGAGAGGGAGGGACAGGAGGGGGAAGAAAAGGTTGAGCGTAGACTGGTAATGCAAACAAAATGTTTCTGTGAGTTATTAAAACGTATTAAAAATTATATTTTCTTGAAAGCTTATCCAACTCACCTAACCTGCGGCTCAAGCCGCAAACAAGTTTCCACGGGTTTTAATCAAAAAACAAATGTGAATTGAATAATAACAGTGAATTCCTTTGGGGGGGGGGGTTCTATTATAGATGTCTAGCTGAGGACGCTGGAGATGTGGCCTTCATCAAACACAGCATCGTGGAGGAGAACACTGATGGTAAGAGAATCTGGTATTTGCCTACTGTTATTTTATCTTTCTCTCATCTGCCTCCCAATGTCTCTTTGTCTTCTACCATAGTCAGTCATATTATTCTTTCACTATGATTCCCCTTGTCTAGGTAAAGGTCCATCATGGGCGAAAGATCTGAAGTCGGAAGAGTTTGAAATAATCTGCCCGGGTAAAGGGCGCCACCCTGTTAACAAGTTCATTGATTGCCACCTTGCCAAGGTGCCCACACATGCTGTTGTGACACGGGATGAGATTGCTTCAAAGGTGGTAGCCATACTCACGGAACAACAAGTGGGTGCAGATTCTTCAGAACACTCCTTGATAGATCTGTTATTTCACTGTTGTGCCATAGGTTAAATTTGTGGTTGAAATGGTTCAACATACAGGTTGAATATCTAGTTCCTCGCACACGTTTGATAAAATGTTTATACATAAATATGGGACATCTTATAAGTGCATGTTTATGTTCCACTTTTTTGTACCATTAATTTCCATGTAATTTGTCTTTCTGTGTTTAGGCCAAGTTTGGCTCTAAGGGCACTGATCCAATTTTCAGGATGTTTGAGTCAGAAGGTGGAAAAAACCTTCTCTTCAAGGACAAAACGCAAAGCCTTCAGGCTCTTCCTATTCGGACAACGTACACAGATTTCCTTGGAAAGGAGTACGGGGTTTCCATGAAGTCTCTCAGATTGTGCCCTGACTATACTTCAGGTATGTAGACTCCCATACATGACAGCTGACAGAAACTCACATTCACAGACATCCTTAATGAAACTATGCTTTGTTCTCCTCTACTGAACAGATCTGGAAAAATCCTGTGAATCAAGACGTTGCACGTCAGCATAGATGAACTGTCATCGCAACATGCACACAAGCCTGATTAAAGCAGATAATGTATATGTGAAGTTTAGAAATTGATTCATTAAAACGTATTTTGGTACATTGGTAAGATAAAATCAACAAACATGTACTATATTTTCAAATAAAATGAAATATAGCATGTGTCTAATAACTTCCCATACTTTCAACACAACTACATTATAACAGAGAACACAGAAAACCACAGTGAACACCTCACAACACAAAATTCACTTTAGTTTAACCATTTCAAAAAAGTATCTGAATAAACTAGTAAAGTGCATTAGCTATACAGTTATGGAGTATACAATAGGGTCCAAAAGTCTGAGACCACATTGAACATGTAATAGGGGAAGACTGAGAATGGGGGATGTCTTCCACTGACTTACATTCACTTTATAGCATGAAAAGTATAGAAGATAGAAAGACGGTGTTGGTTTCACAGCTATGAATAGCAAGTCAGCCTGCTGAACAGTTTGACATGAAAACTGACTAAGCATCAGGGAGGTTAATCTGCCTTTGACTTTGACAGGAAAGGTATATGTAACACTATTATTAAGGAATTCTAAAATATCTGTCACTAGATTCACTCAGGGGTATGTTATCTCTAGGCTAGTATAGGAGGACTGCAGTAGTGCTTAATTATATCAAAATATCCACCAAACCCTACAATATCGACAGCAAACCAATCAGACAATGTTTAAAAAAGTATGAAGTTATATTTATAAAAGTATCAATACATCATATATCATTTCAGGATAAATGTAAAGAAAATAATAAAAGTGTGTAATATGCAAGTGTATGTTATATTTAACTATAGGTTCAAATTTTAAATGTATTGAGTAGTCTGGGGGGACGCTGATAAGGATATTTTGTGTCAAGTTTAATGGTTAAGTTCAATTATCTAGAACATTCAGTGTGGTATAGTAATGGTTTAAAATATATAATGTAGTGCTGTAGTGTCAGTGAGTGAAATGGCAATAGGAATCTTAAATCATCATCAATTGAATTTATGGCTTGTAATATGAAATATCAATTAAGACCTTAACTACCACTAATAAAACAGGTGGCATATGCTGTTCAATAAAGATAATCAATAACAACTTTTCCATACAATTCACATGAAATATACAAACAATCACCCTATGTTGGATCCAACACCAAAACAAATATAATGTCTTTAAACCTGAGATCTAATTAAAAAAATAAAGCTCGGGCTGATATATCAAATATCTGGTCAATATCAAAAAGGAGAGGGGAAAAATCTGTCTGATCGCAAAGTCCCGTCCTACCACGCTCCTGTGTGAGATGGTCCAGAGGAGAACGTTCTACTGTTTAACAGGAATCAGTCAGTCCATGGAACGCAGGCTAGCGCAGCAAAATGGCACACCTCGATCCTTCCCTATTAGCTGTCGATGCACGGCATTCAGGGGTGGGGGAAAAACGCCTGCACACACGTTTGTGGCGATAAGCAAAATTACATTTAGAACTTCATCGTCAACACAAGAGCTAAATAGTTCATTCCCTGTACTTTGTAATTTGAACATACAGTGTGTATTTATGTCAAAAGACACAGGTAGGCTACTTCTCTCCATCCTTTACATGTCTCCTAGCTCGGTTCTCAAACTTTTTAGACCCCGTACCACCTCAGAAATTATTTGACTCTCCAAGTACCACCATTATGACCAACGTCTAGGATTACAGTAGCTCCTGACTGAATTTTTTTGGAGCGCAAGCAGAAAATTTAAGGGTACACCCATCGATCTGCAATGCAATTATTAATGTAGAGAGGGTGTGTGCTTGCGTCGGTTGCATATGGGTCCGTTTTTTTACTGACATTTTTACAACTGATATACAGCAACGCACCACACAAACTTTAGTTTAAATACATTATTTAATGTGACATTACATACTGTACATGCAAGTCTCAGCTAAATGACTAAAATGTATGATGCAGCGCTTTTCGAACAGTCCTCCTACACCACGACACAATACTTTCTGAGAATAACTGCGCAACAGCGCAAACACTATGGGGGGCGCACACCCAATAAATTCCAAATTTGTAGGTCACACATGCGTGAGTCCTTTTAAACAATGCTTGCACTGCATTTGATCGCAGTCTGAAGCCCTGCCCTATTGAGCTACACAAAGTTCACGCAGTAACTATCGGGTATGTTTGCATGCGCCACTACCCAGGAACAGTCAGGTCCTAGCCAGTGCCACATTTATTTTCGTTTCGAAACTAAAATATTATAGGAAAGGCAGAACTTTTTAAAATCACATTTCAATTATATCATAGTTAAGGTATTTAAATATTTCTGATATTCCTCCGCGTACCACTAGAAGGGGCCCCGCGTACCACAGTTTGAGAACCACTGTCCTAGCTCATTCACGTTTAGCACCATAGCCATGTGGCTGACACAGCTAGTTTACATGCACGTAAAACACGGTAATTACACAATACATAAGTATACATAAGTTTATGACAAATTTCATGACAGGGAACATCACACTTGCAATAGTTGTCACCTATCCTGACTGGTTTAAATGACTATTAATTTCATTCATCACGTAATCTGCCGTAAACATTTAACTCTAACCTAGCTAAGTGTGAACAACGTTTTAACATCATAGCTAGACAACATCAACTCACCAGGATAAGTTCAAAATAACCAACAGTTCTTCTACAAAATCTTCCTGTAGTCAGTCTATAATTGTAGTCTGTGGTAAAAAGTTCTGTGTTTCATCTAAGCGACTTATTTGGCATCAATCAAATCAACATCTTGACCTTAACTCTGTTTTAGTCTCTCCGTTAATGGTGCGAGAGCGGGAACGCAAAAGGGGAGGGCTTAGGGAGTGTCTCACAATACACAGTACTAATACTAATGTGACTTGAGTTAGGGTTTCTCCACTTCTAGCAAGTGAAAGTAACAAGGGTTACATATACATGGTGGGAAAATGTGATTTGTAAATGGTTAATCAGCCTTCCATAATTTATGACAATTTTCAATTCACATCCATTTTCTTTGCCTCCATTTCCACTTCACATGTATTTCCGTCACCTTCATTTTAATCCAGTATTTTTTGTTAAACTCAATACACAGGATGTCACTTCCATCACTAACCGGCCCTCCCTCTGACATCGCCGGTGTTGTATCACCCGATACATGACTCTCTGGATATTGGCACCCCCTCGCGGGAGCGTCAAATAATTCTTACTGTACACTGAGGGCACTAGTATGAGTAAGCACAGTAAGTTTTAGGCATGTGACACTTTCCTAGTCAGGGTTAGCGGGGGGGTGCATTTCGTGACAAGAAGGAATACAACAAGCCTGTCGTGAGATGCACCCCCCTTCTATTGTCTGTTCTGTATATCTCAGCATCAAATAATTCTTACTGTAGCCTACACTGAGGGCACTAGTATGAGTAACCACAGTAAATTTCAGGCATGTCACACTTCCCTAGTCAGTGTTAGCAGGGGGTGCATTGCACTTAGCCTACATCTAATGGAAAACCTGCCATGAAATGCTCTCCCCCCGCATACGTTTCTATCCTTCTACGCCAGCATTATCTACATTTAATAGCATACATTGAATACCAATACATGTGTATAGGGTGGACAGGTCTGAAAACAGATTAGTCCATGGTAGGTGAGGGATTATTATGTTTTATTTGTTCATTTATTTCGTTGACTTAAACAATAAGAATAATATTTCCGATCTTAAAAAAGGATTGGATGGTTCTTTTGATGTTAACTAGGCATGTGAACCTTTGGTCCCTTTTCAGGACAGCTCATAGCCTATTCTGGATCAGAAGGCTGTTGTTTTCGACCAGTCTGAGTAACCCACCCTACGCACAGGCTAACTGCATTAAAATCGCATGCCTTTGAACCTATACATTTTTATGAAGAGCCATGCCATGTGAAATACTTTGAACCTGCTAATAGGTCAATAATCATGATCATAGGCCTACTGCGGTATATTTCCTCAGAATGCGATGTCGTGGAGCAAGAATGTTGGTTCGCGTTCGTTACTATAGCGTTTGAATGACGAATTTTAAGGATTTTGTGTTGAAAATAGCATACGATATTTACACAGATAACAGACATCCTTCTTTTGAATTCAACAACATAGACGGTATAATGTGAGACTTCTGTCTCCCCTTCTTTTGGATGCGATGTCAAGACGACATCCTTCACTCTTTGAATTGCGCGCGCTCCCGCGAGGGGGTGCCAGTCCAGAGAGTCATGCATCGGGTGATACAACACGTGTTATGGATTGAGTGGGCCGGTCTGACAGTAACTCCGGGGCCACTTTTTTTCCCCCAAGTCCGTCGCTGTAAAGATCTAAGATGGAAAAAGCTATTTAATAACAGCATTAATTTGCCGATCTAACTGTCAAAAATAACACCAAAGGTTTTCGCATAGGTTACAGAGCGCATTTAGATAAATTCGGTTATACCAAAGACGCGACGTGTAGGCGGTAGGGCGGAATTAAATTGCAAAAGTAGGCTACAACATCCTTGTATGGTATTCTCGTTCATCTAATCATTAATTTCCCGTACTGAAGTTTAGAACCTCAAATCTGTCGGAACGGCACAATGACGCAAATCGAAGCACAAGGCTGAGAATATTTGAATGTGCGTCATTTGAATATTAATTATTATAAACATTGTGCGGAATATAAACATTTGACATGTAAATATCCCTCTTCACCTGGGTACGTTTTGAAACTCATCATTACTAGCTATAAAGCAAGTAAGCAAAGCAAGCAAGTTAAAACAACTTTTTAAATTAAGCAAACCTTCTGTTTTAAATTGGTTATAGTTGGTAGTGTGATGAAGTGCTTTACTATGGCAACTTTTTACACTACAGTACAGGCACCAACATGATGAAATGTTTGGCCCCCGTGCTTCCAAGCGGCCTATTGAGCTTTCTTGCGGGTTTCATCCGAGGATATCTAAGAAAAAAGCCTGATGACATGGCGCTTTTTGCCATGTACTACTGCTTGGAACTTCAGAAATACAAACATGGTAGGCTACTATTCTATTAAATAGTCTGCAGCTTAAGCTCAGTTACAACGAAAACAAAATATTTACTTCTGATTGGCTACTATTGTAGGCAATGACCTACAATCATACATTTGGATCTGTCTCTCCTATAGAAAACCCAACCTATTCAGTTGACCGGCTAATCAAAGAATTCCATAAACACAGAGGTAGGTAATTTTCTCATATTAAATCCTATTTGTTATTGGCCCTCTGGACAAAAGGACCAGATTTCTGATTATAAAAATGCAAATATCTCTGTTCTCCATAGCACACAGGCTCTGTGGTGCTGCTTATGAGCAGGAAATGCTGAAGTTTGGATACCAAGCCTCCTCCAATGAGAATGTGGATTTTGAAGCACTACAGATCTCAGCTAAGGAGAGTAAGATGTGGAGTGATGTTAAAAACATTACTACCCACACTACCGGAGACTGGGGAGCAACTGGACTCAGTGCCACAGTGACAGCTCGTCCATCAACCTCAACCACCAACCAACCAGCTGTTACAGACCTTGCTGCTCAAGCCGCCTCAAAAAGCCCAACTCCCCCCATTGCTACAACCGAACCAGCTTCCCTAGCTGCTTCAACCTGCCCATCACTCCGTGCTGTCATAACCTATTCTGGTGCCTCAGAAGCCCCAGTTCTCCCAGCAGCTCCAGCCTCCTTGGCTCTGGCACAGGGAGAGAACCACACCCAGGGACTTGCTTCCCAGCAGCAGCCTAAACCAGAGATGACCACCTCAATCTCTGGAGCAACACACCCAGGTGAGCAAAGCACCAAAGATGAATGTTGATATATGACTTGCTGTAAAGAGTTATTTGTCAAGTCAATGTTGCCCAGATAGAACGTTAACAAAAACTGGTCATCTGATCACTGTGTCTCCCCGTGTTTCTGCTAGATTCCCCCTCTGAAAGTAGAAAGATACCAGGTAGCAGCCGCAGGGACATTCCTCCACCCTCTCACCAGCCTGCACAACATCATCATCACTACTACTTTGCTCACCCTCCCCACCCTCCACCCACACCCGGCCAGGCTGTATCACCAGGTTTTTTTCCTGCCGGTCAGCCTTTCCTCCCAGCACACCAGCCTCAATGGTGTCAGGCTCCTCCAACACTGGGTCATCATTATGGTTACCCACCACACCTCAGCCCTCACAACAGCTTCACTGGATACATGGCACCAAACGTGGCTCCTAGCCACTGTGGTCACATGCCCTCCGGGCATCACCACAGCCACCAACACCCCCACCCACAGCCCGGGCAGAGGCCCAGGGTGGCGACTGGCATGAGTGAAGGCAAGAGCAAGAATGTGACCCCACCCAAGTGGCTCAACTTGCCCTCCTTCCTCCACCACATGCTGGACAGTGGCACCCCGTTGCCTCATGGAGGACCCAAGGGAGAATGTAACGGTTCCAACCACCCCACTGCCCAAGCTTCTCACTGGACCCAATGTCAGCAGAGGCAGGAGACAAAGCCGTGCAGTGCACCTGTAGAAAAGGTTGACGTTGGCAACACCAAACCCCAAGAGGGCCTATCTTCATAGGGGCCAGGCACAGAGCCAATCCTTCAGAGATTGCATCACTAGGCTACTATGTGATGTATCTCATCCGATTAATTAAGAAAACAGAAATACAGTTAATTTGGTGAATATTTATTGAAGGCAAAGTCTTTAATGTTTAATCTAAGCCTGGAAGCTTCCGTTAATGATATTGTAATGAATGCAGCTTGGGTGAATTTTTATCTATATCAATAGCCCTACTTTTGGCCATGGCCAAAATATATAAACTATATGTCAAGCCATCCCTTGAATATAACTTTTGTGTTGTGTTCATGTGTTTTGTTACACACCCAATGTTGCAAGGAAACCCCAATATTAATGGGGGCTTTCAACAATACAGCCATAAAACCTTTTAAAAGGTTCTCCCAACCCATTTATAGTTTCACACAAAGGGTAAAAAGTTCAACGAAAGCAGAAAAGCATTTAGACAGACAGGGAGACAGATAGGTTTGTAGGCCATGTCCATGGGCGTCATTAGACCCTTTTTACTGGGGCACGTGCCCAGGTATAAATCTGCTGTGTCCCAGTAAAATCTAGAAACATTTCAAAAGTTTGAGTTTTAACAATTAATACTTAATACTTTATTAGTCAGTGCATTACTTTATTGATAATCCCGGAAAAAATCTATAGTATCCCAATCAATGCTTGTAAAAGTTTTAAACCGAAAACACAAACCGATGCACGCAGAATTCCATGTGGCGTTTCTGAGCTTACCAAATAGCCACTGCAGCAAGTCCAGGTGACTCCGCACGCAAGTCAGAATTAAGGTAGGCTTAATTTTTTACAAAACTAAAGATAGTTTCTATTTTGACTAAAATATAAAAACATTATTACATGAAGCAAAAAAAATACAATACTTGTGCTCAGATGAATGCCAAAAAAATGTGCTTGCTTGCATTAATTCTACTACTATTCTTCTATAAATAGTAAATCTAATATACTATTTCTGTCCCTGCCAAAGCTGATATCAAACTTGCGTCCCCGTTGTATAGTGGGTTAAGCAAGGGGAGTTTGTATATCCTAATTGTGCGCAGCAAGCTTGAAAGAAAAACAAGGGATAAGGGCCTGTGCCCCAGTAGAGTTTTATATCTAACAACGCCTCTGGCCATGTCAATTTAGCAGGGACAGGGATGAGGAAATTACAGTGAAGGCACACAGCAAACCTTTTTGTTACATAAAAAAATCACCTACAATAGGCATTACAACGTGTTTTAACTGGATGCGACGCGAGCGACGGGACGCTCGGCATAAGACACAATTCACAACATTAAACATAAACATTAAAGCCTAGAACGGGAATATCCGTGGATAAAAAGCCTTGCATTATGACGTAGGTAATTTTGATTGTAGTGATTTGATGTTGTTGGGCTGAGGAGTCCACTGGCCACTCGTTAAGGTACATTTCTTAAAATGGTCGAGAATAAATGGTTACATTCTTTTTAAATTTCATTTTCACATTAGCGCTATTATTGTCCATTCCACGAACGACTAATAATTACAACTGTCGTATTTTTGTAGATGGCCAGGTGCTTCGAGCCACCCCCTACGCTCATAATTCCGTACGGACTTAAGAGTTGGCTGGAATGTATATGCAGAGCCGTATTCATTGAGCGACCAAAGAAAATAACGGAATTTATTTCGGCATACTGTGAGGAATTACACAATTTCAGTGAACGTAAGGACTCTTCAATTGAACTTGACCAGCAAGATGTGTCAACTATGTAGAGTACTTTTTAGTTTAGCAGGGCGATATTTATTAAACAATCATTTTTTACTTCAGAAAACATTCTAGTGGACACTAAGGATGTTATACATATGTACCAAGAGATACGTGGTAAGAAATATAAACAATATTTTAAAAATAAATTAAAATAATTACAACATGATGACTTACAATATGATGAATGATTCTTTATAGAGGCAAAGTTTGTTAGAGGGTGGATATCACAGAGAGCACCACCAGCTGGCGAGGTGATAATGAACGATGAAGGACTAATGCCACCTAGGCCGTCTGTGTGTGGGATGCCCATGACCGATATTGGCATACTGGGTTCCTGTCTTGCTGAGGAGGCTTTATTAGCCACCCAGAATATCGAGCACAGAGGAACCTCAGGGGAGCCCTGGGTTAGTCGAGAGGAACAGTCTTACCCAGGGACAAAACCACCAGATCCAGACCACCAGGAAGTTGAACACAGCCCAACCCAACCCTCTGTGGAGGAGGAGAGCCAACATGGCTCTGCTGTCCAATCAGCTGCCTTCTCAAGGAACGTGGGTCAGTCTGCTGTCATCAGCAAGCCTAGTGCTGCGACCGATAATGTTATCGCTGTTCACTCTGAGAATCTCCCAGAGACCACCATCTTCAGCAGAGACAGCCGTCCATCCTCAGCCCTGTTATCCAGACGTAGTCCAACCAGGATTCCTACAGCCAGTAATATGACTGAACTATGTGACCCTACAGAGGTCATGTCTAATGAAGAGGTCTCCTACAAGATACCTTTGATGAAGAACCTTTTTCTGACATGTTCTGCAGATAGCTTTGGTTCTTCAAGATCGACAGATGACCAGTTGTCTTCGAGGGACAGCAGTGTGATCTCATGGGAGGATGTTTTGTCACGTTTTCTGTCCACTGGACAGGTTGTTTCCACTGCATCTTATCAGGGTGATACTGAGCTAAGATCCTCTACTGAGCACACAAAGAAAGCCCCCTCTGAAACTGTGGTGGTTGGAGAATGCAGAGAAGAGAGTGTGGAAAGGGAAGGAGAGACACTGGGGATACACTCAACTCCCAAAGCATCACTCACAGTATTTCCGGGGACATCTGAGATGGGTGAGAAGAAAATCAGTTGTATATTTCAAAAACATTTCTTCTGTTAATCTACTATTATTTATGGATGAGTGTTTTTGTTTTGTAGAGTATCCATTAATGTTTGACGACCTGTCAACTGGGTTTTGCATGGTCACCATTCCACCAGTGACACTGAAAAATTCAGATGCATCCCCATTCAAAACAGAGACTTTTGCCAAAGACACTACGGTTTCTGTCGAGGAATTTCAGAAAATATCTGAAGAACTCGTCAAAATAGTTTCTGTGGAGGCATTAAGGACAGTGAACAGAAAACATCATCACGTAAGCTTAGACGTCTCCAACATTGATCCCGACCACCAGGAAGTTGAACACAGCCCAACCCAACCCTCTGTGGAGGAGGAGAGCCAACCCGGCTCTGCTGTCCAATCAGCTGTCTTCTCAAGGAACCGTGTGGTGAAAGTGGGTCAGTCTGCTGTCATCAGCAAGCCCAGTACTGCGACCGATAATGTTATCGCTGTTCACTCTGAGAATCTCCCCGAGACCACCATCTTCAGCAGAGACAGCCGTCCATCCTCAGCCCTGTTATCCAGACGTAGTCCAACCAGGATTCCTTCAGCCAGTAATATGACTGGACTATGTGACCCTACAGAGGTCATGTCTAACGAAGAAGTCTCCTACAAGATACCTTTGATGAAGAACATTTTTCTGACATGTTCTGCAGATAGCTTTGGTTCTTCAGGATCGACGGATGACCAGTTGTCTTCGAGGGACAGCAGTGTGATCTCATGGGAGGATGTTTTGTCACGTTTTCTGTCCACTGGACAGGTTGTTTCCACTGCATCTTATCAGGGTGATACTGAGCTAAGATCCTCTACTGAGCACACAAAGAAAGCCCCCTCTGAAACTGTGGTGGTTGGAGAATGCAGAGAAGAGAGTGTGGAAAGGGAAGGAGAGACACTGGAGATACACACAACTCCCAAAGCATCTCTCACAGTATTTCCAGGGACATCTGAGATGGGTGAGAAGAAATGTCAGTTATATATTTCAAAAAGTTTCTTCTGTTAATCTGCTATTATCTATGCATGGGTGTTTATTGCCCATTCATGTTTGACGAACCTGTCAACTGGGTTTTGCATGGTCGCCATTTCACCAGTGATACTGAAAAAATTCGATGCATCCCCATCCAAAACAGAGACTTTTGCCAAAGATGCTGCTGTTGTCGAGGAATTTCCGAAAATATCTGAAGAACTCTTCAAAATGGTTTCCGTGGAGGCATTAAGGACAGTGAACAGAGAACATCATCACGTAAGCTTAGAGATCTCCAACATTGATTTAGATGACCCTCTGGCTGACAAATATTCTGCTCACGTATTGTTAGAGGAAGAAAGCTCCAAGGCTTTAGCAATAGTAGCAGGAAGAGACACCACTGAAAAGGTGTCCTTTGAAAGAGCAGTTTCAATTCCTCAATCTATATTCCAGATCCCTGGTGAAGAAGAGAGTGTAGGAGCACAAGTCGAGATACCAGAGAAACACACGTCTGAGACTTGCCGGACCAGAGTCTCCCCTGACTCCCTCACCGATGATACAGTGTCACCAGCCCGGTCTGACGTCTGTGGAAATGAGAAAACTTCTAGAGCATCACCAATGTCAGAGCTTCTGAAGACACCCGTGTCAGCATCTTTACAGAGTCCTATAAGTCAAATATTAGAGACAGCTGCTTCTTACACAGCAATGGTGGAAGCAGAGACACATCTCCAAGAATCCGGGAAAGAATCATCCAGCCTGACCAGGTCAGACGAGGTCCCAACATTAAGAAGTTACGTTGCCACAAGTCCTTCTTCCTCTGCCTTAATGGTCATTCGCAAAGTGTCCTCTTCCAAGATCCTCAGTAATGAGGAGAGTGTGGGGAAACCAGCAGAGACACCAGAGAAACAGGCGTCTTCTAAAGTATCTCCACAGACATTCCCTGAGTCTGGTAATGCTCAAGACACACTATATTGTTAAGAATACAATATTGATGCTGTTAAATCAACATAGATGTACAATATATAACCTTCATTATTGGATCCATATGTTTCTCCAGCATGGTTACCAAGATGTCCTGCCCGTGACATAACAGAACATGCTTCATTTCTATCCACAGTCATGACCCATAAAGAGTCCTCAGTCATGATCCCCACTAGTGAGGAGAATGAGGAGAGGCCAGCAGAATCATTAAAGAGACGTACATCTCCAGGAATAACTCCACCAGCATTACTTATATCCGGTACAGTAAAGGTCCTACTGAAGATTCCTAATGTAAAAAGTTAATATTTTTCCTGCCTATTTTTATAACTCAAGCTGGTAAGTGAAAGATGCTGTTAATACTCTGTGAAGCCTTTTGACTTGCTTGTTAAAAAGCATTAACATGAAGTTTTAAATTATTCCTGTCCACTGGGGGATCTTAATTCCTATACTCCCCTTAAATAGAAACACATTGCCAACAACAAACCTATATCCACTGTGATGAATGGTTAATCAATACGTGAGTCTCAACAGAAATGTATTCGTTGTGTTGGGTCATTGTTAACCACAGCAGAGTTGACCACCAGTATGGAGGAGATTCCTAAATCTCTGCCAGTTGGGGTGCTTTCACAGTCATTGTCATGTTCTGTGGCGGCCATCTTACCACCAGTGTCTCCAAGAGTAGCGACATCAGACAGGTCTCTCAGATCCTCTCCCCAAGTATCCCCACAATCATCCTTCACCTTAGGTATAGTTAACATCAATCTTGCTCTTTGTGATTTGCTGTTCTAGCGTTAATGAGGATGATTGCACCCAGAGACTTGAATTTGTCTCTCCATCTAGTTCAGGCTTTAGAATCTCCAACTGGAACAGGCCTCTCACCAACATCCAGTCTGACGAGGGCAACTACTGCTTTGTCAAGTGAAAAAGCATCAGAATTCCTGTCTACGGATGTCATCTGTGGGGTGAATCGGTCGATTGGAGCATCATCCCCATCAGAGCAACTACTCCAGCTACCTGTAGCTGCTGAGGGGGCCATTTTACCTGCATTGTCCCCTATGAGACACACAGAGAGAGCTCCGTGTGAAACAGCTGTGGAGGAACAAAGACTGTCAGTCAGGATCTTCAGAACAGAGGAAAGTGTGGGGATACCAGCTGAGAGACCAGAGACAGGCACCCCCCCCAGAATATCTCCCAGACTATCTCAAGGGCCAACAGTCTACAGATATCCTTCAGTGGATGATGTGCTTATCACTTCATCTATGGTGGAGGAACTGGAGGAACTGGTTTTGGAGATGAAGTCTGAATTAAAAGTGTCATCAAGGAGTGACATCACTGCAAAGGCTCCTTCTCCTGCTGTGACAGAGGCGGTCAACAGAGTGTTCGCACTCAGGATCCCCAGTAGAGATAGTGTTGGGAGACCAGCGGAGACACCAGAACGACACCAATTTCCCAGCGTTTCCCCCAGGATATCTCCACAGACATCTCTTGTGTCAGCAGGTGCAGTACAGTTGATTCAATAATATTTTCCTCGGCACCACAGTGGTGCAGATTTCTCCTTTGCAAAGCTGCGTAGTCATTTGAAGTGTTGTTTCTTCCCTTCCCTATATCTGTGCTATGAAATGTTTATTGGCAAAGGCTGTTCCCTAAAGTCCAGTCTGTCCATATTGTCTTCATCACTGGTGACAGACCGAAGGGAAACTGCTGTCGGTGCCAGGGAGGTTTCTCTAACAAACACCACAGAGAGAGTTCCATCTGAACCAGGCCCTGGGGGAGCAGCACAGAGAGCGTCCTCATTCAGGATCCCCAGTAGAGAGGAGCGTGTGGGGAGACCAGCAGTGACACCAGAGATACACACATCTCCAGGAGCATCTCCACAGTCTTGTCATGTATCAGGTACTGGCATTTTTGACACTACTCGATGACAGTTGTCTGAAATATAGAAAGGTTTGTGACAGCATATTTACATGCTTAGACTTTTCTTTGACCTCCACAGTGAGCCTGCTCAGGGCTCCCTCTGACCCCACCAGTCACAGCAGAGCTCCGGGTAGAGAGTCTGTTCAGAAATCAGTAGACACACAGACCTCTTCTGATTCAGGTTAATAATGTAATGTAATATAACATTACTTCGATGCAAGAAATACACTAAATTCAATGGTTGTAATACTTAACCCTATTATACTATAGGGCTGTTGGACAAAACCACACAGGTCACAAGGCCACAATCACAGAGCGTGCAGAATACATCAGGTATAGATAAGTCGAGTGATGTGGCTTTTGCATGGTTATGCTTTGAAATAACGTAGTCTTTTATGAACTGTTTTGGGTAATTATTAGTTGAGTAAAAAAAAAAGTATTTGTTTCAGAGGATCAAGACCAGAGCTCGATGACAGGTTTTACTGGATTGGACCAAGTCAACATTTCTGAGCCCTCCCTTCAGAACTTTGCCAATTGTGTGTGGACTCTTTACCACTTGACCAGAGATTCTCCTGAGGGCTGTCTGTCCACCACAGTACTCTCCCGGCCTCCCTTCAACGGCTCAGCTCACATCAGGAACTTTGGTCCAGAGCATGTTCTGCTGGCAGAGAGGCCCTGTCAGCAACAAGTCGAGACCCAGAATCCTGCCAGCCAGCCAGAACTGTGTCAACCTTATCAGCCCCAGCTTGTCCAGGCTCAGCCGGGCCCAAGTTGGCCCTACTTCCCCGGGATCCCATCCTCAGCCCTCCCCCTTCCCCCCTCACGCCCCACCACCCCCACCCAAGATATCAGCGTCCCCGACCATTTCCTTTTTCTGGATGGTAACCAGGTCTCATTGGGTCAGAGTGCTCCTGCTTCAACTACAGTTCCCACTGGCCACAATCAGCCTTCTGGGCTGAGGACCAATCAGCCTGCAGGATCCCAGAGGGACAGCCCCCATGGATTCCTCTCCTTGTCCTTTCCAATAGAATACCTGATTGGTGAGGAGGGCCGAATGGTCTCTCCAGCACTGATCCGTGTGCTCGTATCCCAGCCCAATGAGGAGGAAGAGAGACCAGCCTCCAGAGAGACCAGCCTGCAGAGAGACTAGCAGCCAGAGAGACTAGCAGCCAGAGAGATTAGCAGCTAGAGAGACTAGCCGCTGGCAAAGGCGAGCTTATCTGCAGTTTTTCGAAGCCTCTTATTAAACTTGGAGTCATCTAGCACTGTCCTGATTACGTCTTTATTGCTGCTGACAACATTGCCCGCTCATTGACCCATTTCATAGACTTATCGTCAAGATTCAACTCCTGAACACTTTCTTCAGGACGAGTCAGAGGACCTAGGGTCTGGGTAACAAGATAAGCAAGACAAATGCATTCTTTGAGTGAACATGAAGCTTTTATTTAGCAACAATAGAAATGAGTTTATTCTGTAATGGAGATATACACAAGAATTGAGTAGATAAAACCGTGCGTTCACAGGGACTACAGACCAGGCCCACTACCCTGTCCTATATTAAGTGCATCCTCTTTACAGAACCTACAGCAGCCCCACACAACTGAAGATGGGAATGTGATCAGTGCATGGGTATGAAGCAGAAATGTGTCAGTGTTTAAGGGTGCATGTGGTGGCTTGCATAGTCTAGTGGTGGAGTGTGTGGAATCGGTGAGTGCTACATACAGTGGTTCAAACAACTCTGCAGTACAGTATCTACTTCTCAGAATAGCCAAAAAGGACCTTACTATAGAGAGGATCATTTTTACACACACAAAAATGCATATCATATTTATTATTGAGCCAAGTATCAGCCACAATCTAGTCATCTGAACTGCTCGTGGAAGCAAAAGCCGGACTTCTTGGTACAATACAGTCCTCTAGAGACAGCAGATTGCTTATTTTGATCATGACTACACTGCATTGTATCAGAAAGGAATAAAACAGCTCTGTTCTTTTACAAAAACATGTCAATGCCTCAGAACAGGATACTGAGACTGAGGCAGCTGAACACTCCTGTGTCTTCCTCAATCAGCCACTACAGTGAATACATATCTAGGAAGTAGTTCAAACACTTAGCCGAAAGCTCTATGCTTTTAGGATGCCAGATGCCATTCCTGCGCGTCCCTAAGTGACAGTGCAGCACGTGATGCATTAGAAGGGGCTGAGATGAAGTGGGTTTTATTTGTTTATTCGGGTTTTAACGTGATTATGCACATTCAAGTTAAAACACTCCATCTCAAACTGCACTGTAGAATAAAATATGTCCGATGAATACAATCTATTTTCTACGTTAGAAGTCTTTGCTTTTTACAAATAAGCGCGTGGGGTACTTCAATATTGTGCTTCGAGAATGACACAGGCTGTGTGTTAGCAGCTAAATGGTTGGTGATCAGCTTCACTCAGCTAAGCTCGACAGCCATTGATCCTGTTGAGGACATATTGTCCATCTTAAGGCCGGTTCCATCCCATCTATTAGAACATTCCTCTCCCCCCTTCAATGAATCTTTTGAAGCAAAGGTACGCCGTCTGAAGTTCTAGCAGGTGTGGTCCATGGAAACAGCAGAGAGGGAGAGGGAGACACAGAGAGAGAGAGAGAGAGAGAGATAGAGAGAGAGAGAGAGAGAGTGACAGAGAGGTTTGGATGACGTTGGGAACAGAAATGGAGAGCATGTTGGAGGTCAGTAAATATCGGGGAGCTGGGAGTAGTTCCTATCCCAGTAGCCTTCGGAGTAGAGCCAATCCTGAGCCTTGTTGTGGGGGTTAGGCCCCTGCTGGAACCACCTACACACACACACACAGTCAGATTCTCTATGAACAATCTGGACAGGGTCATATTCACACTCTCCCGCATACACGTACACGCATGCACCGTACACAGACACACTAATAAACACAGACACAGACACACATCACCAAGATAACAGTCCAATGATGACATGCATGCAGATGTGAAAGCACAGCATATGTGCGCACTCAACACGGTGCATTTCATTTGCATAATAATTCAACCTGTCAAATGGAACCGACAGGAGTATTATTAGTTGAGTGCCCTCTCGAGCGTGCTGTTTTGTAATGTTACATTGGACTGCAGATTGACAATCTGTCCTGAGGGGGGCAGTGTCGTGCAGCACTGACAACGTCACAACCAAAAGCACAGCAGACTAGGGTGGATCAAAAGAGGCAAACCTGGGACCAAGTGCTGGGTTCCTTCTCATGGACAACGCATGGAGGAGAGGCGGTGGGGGGAGGGTGAACCAAATCCCACAAGACAAATGGGGAGGCAGTTAGCAGAGCAGAGCAGCTGTTAGCGTGGCTCGCGTTCCGATCCAGCAGGAGCAGAGGAGGCTCCGGGGGGCGGAGCAGGGACGCTTACCTCGTTTTCCATTCGTCGGTGGACTTGGAGCGGTTTTTCCTGGCCATCCGTTGTTTCTCCTCCACTCTCTTCTTCTCTGCACTCGCAACATCTGTGGTGTACATGACAGGGGCGCCAGTCTTAGTCATGCTCAACTGAAAACGGTCATTCACGTATGGATACAAGTTTTCCTCGGGTACCGATGTCTCCGTTCTCCATGGCGCGTATGTCTGGCCGCAGGCGGCAGTCCGTGGAAGGGATGACCCCCTCCATGTCCTTCTCCAGCTCGTTCAGCTGCATGGCAAACGTGGAAAAGGCATAGAACTGCCACACAGAGACAGAGCACTTACATTAGGTTAAGCCCCAGCCAAGTGTGTCATTTCAATCTTGCACAATCGTCCAGGTCTCCATCTCCGTCGCACTCGACCTTAAGTTAGTCCTTGACCTCTCTCCCTCTCTCCCTTTTCCCCTCTCTGTCTCTGTCTCTCTCCCTCTCCCCTCGCCCCTCTCTCTCTATCCCTCTTGGTCTCTCCGTTTCTCTCACCTCAGCAGAGTTCTCGGGCCGGGGCGATATCCTCCAGATGAGCTCGCTCCCCGGGATGAGCTGGACCGTCTCAGCATCCGGCAGGGGCATCTCCTCTGGCTCCTCGTCCTGAGGAGACACACCACCTGGGGTTACACAGGGAGTCAGGTGGCTGAGCGGTTGGGAATCGGGCTAGTAATCTGAAGGTCGCTAGTTCGATTACCGGCCGTGCCAAATGACGTTGTGTCCTTGGGCCAGGCACTTCCCCCCTACTTGCCTCGGGGGGAATGTCCCTGTACTTACTGTAAGTCGCTCTGGATAAGAGCGTCTGCTAAATGACTAAATGTAAATGCACACCACAGCTCTCCACACAGGGCCAGGGCTAAACGGTTTAGCATCAACAAGGTTGTCAGGGTGAAGAACATGCAATATCTGCTGTGAATTGTGTACCTTCCTAAGTCGCTTTGAATGAATGGAGAATCCGAATCAGATTTGTTGGCCAAGTATGTTAGCACACACAAGGAATTGTGTTCCTAATAATAATGAATAAATGTAAATATCTATATGTGTCATATCTGTACGAATACAACAGTATTCCTTAATAAGTAAGTATTACTTGGTTAAACTGCCTTCTGAGGCAAATCTTACTTTTTAAAACTTAAATCTTGCACGTCACTAATTCAACATGTGTTCTCAGTGAATGGAGTGGCAGAATCCCTTTGCACACAACAATGTGGCAGATATCTAACCACGTCTGTGGAGTGAAAGGATGGAGAGCTGCTTCAGTGCTCAAACCTTGGTGCTGGTTTTCTTCTCCTCTGCATTCTTCTTGTCAGCCTTCTTGTAGGCATCAAAAGAGGCCGGGTCTACTGTGTATAAACATTCAGTCCATTTGCCATATATGGCACACAGCTTTTTTTTGCTGATCACACGTTTTGTGTGCAGACACGCACAGACACACACACACACAAAAAAACATGCAACAGAAGTAAGTCAGCGGTTTAACAAAATGGTCACTTCAACTATGAAATACTGTTTGCATCAAACACAAGACCATTGTGCGCCCTCTTTTTGGGTTACTGCAGAGTGGGCCAAGCTAACACAGAATTCAATAAAACAGTAACTCTGCGCTTTCATCTGTTGCAGATACCTTTTATCCAGAATGTAGCCCTCCACTTTGTGCAGCTCTTTTCCAAAAAGGCCGGAAGGTCTGAACGTCAGGCTGCAGCGTTCCCCGGTCCTGTCACAGTAAGACGGAGAGCCTTTATCACGCCATCTTTCCCCCCACGCCCCACAGAGAGACAGACATGGCTTGCAAACATTCAGCTCTCTCCGTCTCTCGCTCTACATCTATTTCTCCTTCTCCCCCTCTCGCACACTTCAACACACGGGCAGGACATTACTCAGTTCAACACACGGGCAGGACATTACTCAGTTCAACACACGGGCAGGACATTACTCAGTTCAACACACGGGCCGGACATCACTCAGTTCAACACACCAACATGCATACTTGTGATTGATGACTTCCACGTTGCCGTACTGCTCTATCCACAGCTGACCCACGATGATGTTGTGGACACAGCAGGTGGGGTTGGTCCAGGTGTACGCTTCACCATGTCTGCACAGACAAGCGTCACAATGCACTCACATACAGTCTATCCAATCAATACCCCAGTAGACACATTTGCGTCACGTGTTTTGCTTGTAACACGAGTTCTGTCACGACAAGTGTTGATTTAACCATTTATTGAAATGGAAATAGGTTTGTCTTTGTGTATGATTTAATATGAAAATCCATGTCAATATTAATATGCATATTCATATCATACGCTAGCACCAAATGGAATTTTCAGAATGTTGGCTCAGGCAGGAAAGGGTTCATGTACAGACTTAACAAGCAACTCAAAAGGCTTCACAGGGCAGTAACATCTTGTAGTGACATACAGAAGATACAGAAGACAGTATGGATGACCCGGGGAAGGTGGAGGGTGGCAGCAGTTGCACAGTATGCAGGTACATAGCAACGCATGGTGTGTGAGCATGTGTGTCCAGGTCTGTGAATGCCTGCAGTACTCAAGTCATCTGAAAGGGAAGGCCTGGACCTTCAGTTAGCACACCTGGAGTTGATTACGTGAGTGATGTCAGCTGGTGAAGCGAACACAGCCAGAGGACCATGCCAGTACTAGCGCCACCAATGACCATGGTAACACACTACCAGTCATAAGTTCCCAAATCTTCTCATTCACTAACACTGTGTCCTAACTGGGATGTGAGCGTACGACTGTCGCGTAGCACTGGACGCTCTCTGGCCACATTAAATCTGTCAAATTCACTTCTGTTACGTCATGTACACTAACCACGTCACTATGACTTCATGCGCTACAGAGCTTTCACCGCGAGCGACCAAAAATAAATACAAACGGGGCGCCCGACAAAAAGTCCAGCCAAAACATCGCGCCGCGCAGCATTGCGATACTCGCGACTAGTCAGGACATTTCAACAGAAAACAAGGCAATCAAACTGCTTTTAGTCGCGTCGCTCGCGTCCCGTCGCTAACGTCGCATGCAGTTAGGACACGGTGTAACGCCGCCTCCATATGCCCCCGCCCTGATGTGACCCACCCCTCTCTCCACTCACTTGGGAAGCTCCAGGGTGATCACCCCCTTGGGCTCGGCCTCCACACTCTTGCCCCAGAACTTGAGTTTGGGGTAGATGGAGCCGTGGAACAGGAAGTCCTCCTTCAGGCCCTCGGCATGGAAGGCGCTGACCGGGGGGTGATGACTCACCTGCTCCGACATCCAGCGGAAACCCAGGTCCTCTCTGAGGGAGGGGGGGGGGGGGGGGGGGCAAGTCATTACCTCATACTCAATTGTGTGTGTGTGCTGTGTCTATGGAAATGTGTGCAAAACTATGGTAACGGGCAATGAGTGCAAGCAGGCAGGTAGGTAGACAGGCAAGTAGTAGCCCATCCAATCATTGCATTCGGTCTGAATTCTGTCCAATAAATGCATCCGGTCCAAATGGTTTATTTGGTTTATCCAGCAAATATGACAAAAAAGGGCTTCTGAAAAACATGACCTATCCCAGCTCAACGCACAAGCACACATACATTAACACACACACACAAGCGCACTGAGGCACATTAACACACACACACACACACAAGCACACACAAGTGCACATGTTTATATAAGGAAACACACGGACCTCCATACTGTATATTAAAACCCACGTGCATACCTACACACAGGCGTCCGCACCCCCTCCCTCACGACAGGAGAACACACCCAGGGTTTCCTGCACTTTTCAGTGAAGGCGGCCGCCGAAGCAACACACGCCTGCCTTAACTATGTTGTTTAGAAAAAACTAAAAACCCTCCCTCACAACAGGAGGAACGCACACTCTGGAGGGTTCGTGGTGAATGGGTTACCTGATGAGTTCGTAGGTCTCTCCCAGTAGTGGGTTGAAAGGCTTTCCTGTCCTCTCCCACTGTGAGGCTACAGCAGACACAGCAAACGCAGCTACACACTGCACACACACACACGCATACACACACCAGTTATGTTTACCAGCAAAATATCTATAATAACCATAAATGGACAAGTAGGCTAAGCATGGCAATTGGATTTGGCGGAGCAGCTCGAGGGCGCAGCACACATCTAGGGTGTGTATGTCTGAGTGCAGTTTGAAGATGACAGGCGAGACGAGGGAATGAGGGGACCTTCATCCTCTCGACTGAGTCGGAGGCGGCGTTGGCCTGGTGGATGAGGTATGTGTGCTCCATGTACTCTGTGAGACGCTGCAGGAAGCTGAGGGGCTCGTTGAAGATAACAGGCATGGCTATCTTAGACAACTCCTGAGAGAGGGAGAGAGGGAGAGACAGAGAGAGGAGGGGGGAGGGAGTAGAGAGAGATAGACAGAGAGAGAGAGTGAGAGAGGAGGGGGGGAGAGAGAGAAAGACATAGAGAAGAGAAAGAGGGAAGGAGAGAGACAGAGTGTGAGAAACCGGTCAGAAGGAGAAGAACATATACCTTTAACTCAGCTCGTGCAGTGACATCCTTTACAATAAATGTAATTGCAACCGCTGCTAACACTATGTTCAGGTTCTAGATCTAGTCTCCATGATAACCCTTAGAAACATGTTTAAAGAGGCTGGGCTGCAAGCAAAGACACTACTCATTGGTAACGGAAATGGAAACAGATTATAAAAAAAAAAACATTAGTTCTAATTAAGGCACTGAAACCAAACTTTCATATGCAATCAATTGACTCTGGCTGTTGCCTAGGGTGAATGGGTGTTCAGGATCAGGGTGAGTCATTAGTCCCGTTTGTTTAACATGGGGATTATAGGATCAACAGTCCTATTAAACCCAGTCAGCGACCAGTGGGTGGGATTCTCTGGGACAGTTACTGATCACCACCGGATGTGTGCTCTGCTCACTGTGCAGGACTGTGTCCAGACCAACCCCTTCCCCACGATGCCACTAGCAGGGCCTAGGGTGCCACAGAGGTAGAGGAGTCAGATGGCTGAGCGGTTAGCAAATCGGGCTAGTAATCAGAAGGTTTCCGGTTCAATTCCTGGCCGTGCTAAATGAGGTTGTGTCCTTGGGCAAGGCACTTCACCCTACTTGCCTCGGGGGGAATGTCCCTGTACTTACTGTAAGTCGCTCTGGATAAGAGTGTCTGCTAAATGACTAAATGTAGCTGATAACCTTCTGAAATGTAGGTAGCAAGTCAGACAGACAGACGGGCAGACAGGCAGGCAGGCAAGCCGGCAGACAGACAGACAGACAGGCATCGGTGCCTTCCTGCTCACCATGCCAATGCACTTCTTCAGGATGCTCCAGATGCTGACGTCGTTCCTGGAGAACATGGAGGCGGGCAGGAAGGTTCTGCGGGGAGGAGAGCGAGCAGACACCCATCAACACACGGGCAGGACATTACTCAGTTCAACACACGGGCCAGACATCACTCAGTTCAACACACCAACATGCATACGCACTCCCAGAGCTGGTAGAAAGCATTGCTTTAGTTTTCAACATCTTTGCTTTTAGAAAGATCTCTTCTGTTTCGTACCGTGGTATTTGGTGCTGCAGTGTTTATTTAATTGGTGTCTGTTAGTATGCTACAGACTTGAGCAAAATGAATTCCCCTTCGTGGACAACGAAGAACATCTATGCATCTGCATGACACGAGGCCTCCAATGTGAGATCTTTCCCATTGGACATCATCACAATAGACTCTCAAGAGAGCCATCGGCCTGTCAAGAACCAAGCTTGACACCTGTCATGGTATTTGACGACTGGACTCTCACATCCACAGATGTACAGTTGTTGAGAGGGCACAAGTGTCTCTCTTCCTCCTTCTGCACACTCCGGGCTATCGTTGATTAGCTAGATCCCTTCTTGTAGACGAACAGCGTCTGAAGTGGATCTCATGCATACATTATGTGCCCTAGATTCTTTTCATCCTCTTGCCTGTTCTCCTTCACAGAATGTATTTCCGTGATGCACAAAATAATCGTGCAGTCCTCTTAAGTGTCATTCTAAGTATGCGTAAAAGAGCAGTGTTGGGAAGCAGTGTTAGGGCTTGCGGTGTGCAGTAGATACCCGGGTACACCTTGCCGTTTGGAAACAAAGTTACCTGACACCCGACAGTTATCTATCAGCTATCTATGGCAGTCTTAAAGCCTCATGCAATACTCATGAATGTGTGGGTGAGTGCTTGTAGGAAAGTCGGGTGTATGTTTGTATGTGCCTGTCTGTATGTACTGTAGTGTATGAGATGTGTGTATGTGTGGATGGTTAAATCCCCTTTTGCAGCCTGCCTGTGGACCAGGTGTGCCAGCCTGAGGCCGATGGTGTACTTGTTCAGAGACGAGCGCTGAAGTAGATACGCACTGAAAACACACTGAGGAGGGAGGGAATAGAGGAGGCTGAATCTGAACCCTCTCTTATCGACAGTGCAATGAGCAGGCCAGTGGTGCGTGCGTTTCACAGCTCTTATGTCAGCCGTGACACACGCGCACACACGCACACACACACACACACCTACTCTTCCAGCACCAACAACTCCCTAATCCCCCCCCCCCCCCCGGATATTACTTGAGCCTGGTCATTCATGAACACAAACTTTTCTGAAATGCCTCCATCCATGACTTTGGATGACAGCCATGTTACTTATCGGTTTGTGTCGTCAGAGTCATAAAGTGGGAAAATATAGAGGGACTTAAAAAAAATTAAGTGGGACTTTCTGTGAGCCTTGATCAATGCATTTCTCCAGAGTGTGGGAGACTGCTGTTTATTGACCGGGTGAGTGCTGAACCGCATGTAAAGTCCCCTATGGAGGGACCTTCAAAGCTTCTCTGCTACAGACAAGACTGATCTACAGAGACCCTAGGGGCACTCAGCTCTGAATGACATGGGGAATAACATTCTAACACAGTCCGCATCAATCTTTAACGGGGACACACACACACACTCACACACACAACAATGTGTCGATGCTCACATGTTCCCAACCACACACAGCCTTTTAGGTACACATAGCAGCACACACGCGTGCACACACACACACACACACACTGCCTGGCAGTCCCTTTCCCCTCTCTGACTCTCTAACCTGTCGCAGCCTAAATTATTCAAGGGTTACTGGTCTGACTAAGAAAGAAAGGCCATGGAACATTCAATATACGAACAACATCCCCCCCCCCCCAAAAAAATTGCTTAAACTCCAAAGTGTTTTGTTTTTGGCCCAAGGCACAAACCAAGTGTTGCTGTGGAGGATCATCTACTGTGGTTCTGTTAGGGGAAAATAACAAGGCAGTCCATCGTCTCTAGGGCTTGGGTTCTGAAACAACAATACCTGGTAACAGAACCAGGCTGTGGGACAGTAGAGGTGCTATCACATTACACCCAGCAGGCTGGTACTGCCTGATCAAGAGCCATGCAGTCATCTTTATGATCAACAATCCCCTACTCTAGCAACATTACAGGATGAAAGTTGCTGACCAACTTGCTGCTTTATCACTGTCGCTACTCGCATCTTGGGAAAGATGCTCTCTCGTGTAGCAGGCTTGTGGAAGGACACTTGAACCATCACAAACAGCGCAGACGAACCCTGAAAAGAGGGCTTGGCAAATAAACAAGCAGTGTGCAGTGGAAAAAAAAACAACAACGCAAGCTTATGACGCCACCACAGGCGCGAGGTCCCACCTGTGCTTCTTGACTCCGTTGCACTGGGCCTTGTCGCCATGGTTCCCCTCCCCAGACATGTCGGCGGCGCCCCCGGGGGTGCTGGGACGGCGGCGGAGGCTGCTGAACGGGGGGGGCTCTCTCCCCTCCTCGAAGGCCTGGCTGCTCGCGGACAGGAAGTCGCTCACAGAGACGTCCGAATCCGATTCTGCAGGGGGGGCGAGAGGGGGCAGAGACAGACCAGAGACCGGGGTCATGCCACGGACAAACTGCCCAAACGCCACCTCCAAACACTGCAGCCTCGAGTATTCCCGATGATGATGATAGCGTTTGACGCTCCTCCTCCCTGCAGCCGGCCAAACCTCCACCTGAGGGTATCTGTTTCCAGTGAGAGGCCAAACAGACGCTGTACATACTTACAACACCCGGGAGCTGGCTACTACTCCGCCCCCTTCTGCCTCGGCCCCTCCCCTCGATGCTCTGCTTGCTGGGACAGCACAGGTGAGGAGGGTGGGGTGGGGGGAAGTCAGCACCAATATGACAGTAAAGATGTCCTCTTACATACTGGGCAGGTCGTCTCAGTACACTCCCAAGTGCAGGGCTGCACACAAAACCACCGGGTGGTATTGTAAACAACTGAAAATAGCTGTTCAGGCAAGAGGGTTTATTCATGAGTGTTGAGATGGAGAGGGAGCAGAGAGAGAGAGAGAAAGAGAGAGATGGGGCTGAGAAAGAGAACTAGAGTAAGAGAGAAAAAGAAAGAGAGATATTCTGACCAGCACATAACACTATATGTATAAATAATGCAAAAATCCCAGAACCAGAGATCCTTCAAAAACACGTAAACAGACAGCACACTCATGTCCAGTACATAGCAACCACCAGTGCCAAGACACTTTTGTAGCCTGCAATGCCTCACGCATTTAATTATAGGGAAGACACAGTATGAAGATTTTTCTGAGACAGCTACATTAGCATAATGCACAGGCATTTTCAGGGTTCGGTAGCCTCCTGAAGCTAATTTAGATTTGGACCGTATACTGAGCTGCAGACAGCTTAGCCGACAAATTAAAATAAACTGCTCACTCATTAACCTTGGGGTATAATTTAAAAAGGTGACAAGTTTCCACTGTACTTCACTGTCACATTACATCAAAGGGCAATCTCAGCCCAACATGGAGGTCATTAGGCAGTGTAGCAGCTGATGGCTGGTTAATCAGCTGTGTAAAACAGTGATCGGACTGGCCATTAGACAGGAGTCTGGGACTAAGGAGAGGCTGAGAGAGAGATGGGGGTGTCCTAGAGGGAGGGGGCGGCAGGGGGAACTGGCCATCATGTGGCATGGTAGCTTGTGATGAAGTCTGTGTCGGAAAATCCATATTTACAGACTGTAAGGAGTAAGGAGCTGTGCACACATGAAGACAGACGCACAATGTGATTCCACACGCGCACTTAAACCCATATGGACCCAAAGATTGCTCCTTGCACGAGGGAAAAACACACATGCCCAAAGCAAGCGCATCAACACACTCACACATCCAACACCTCAATGGTAAAAAATGTTGACGGTTAAAGAAGCTTCCGGCGTCACCATGGGTGCTGAGGAGGAAGGTGTGGTGGGAGGTGTCTGAGCTGAGACACACAGGTGTCTCCACAGCTCCTTCCACTGAGAGACATGCCGGGAAAGTGGCTTTAAATACTCTGTGACAACCAGGAAGTGATAAACGAAACGTCAAACTATTTGACTTTGTTTTCTCATCAGAGATGAACGGTTTAACACAAGCCATATCTGGTAGGAAGTATGCGCAAAAAAAAAAGTAAAACATCCAACTCCAACATACCAACCTGAGGTATATTTCGAGAGCTTATTGCTGCGCTGACCTGACAGAGCATCGTAGAAATCATCATCTGTGCGGCTGGTAAGGGTGGGGGACTTCCGGCTTGGACACACAGACTGCTCCAGCTGGTGTTCTGTGCCCAGGGTCTGAAGAGCTTCACAGAGAGCCTTGTTCTTCTCCACCTCCTGCTCCAACTTCAGACTCCACACCTGGGATGCACAACACACATACATTGGATTAAAAAAGCTAACAAAAAAAGCGGGTACACACACAATGTGTAGTATATATACAGTACCAGTCAAAGGTTTGGACACATTTTCCCATTCAAAAACAGATTCTGTATTCAAATGACATCTTGTTAAATTTGGAGAAAACCATGGTGATGGACAAATAGGTTTTTTGGGGGGGGTATATGGTTTCCTTCAGCATTAAGCCCAGATAGTGTGTGGTCCGTGGTGGAAGCAGCTCTTGACGACAGGGCCATTGTCTTAATCCCCGCCTACAGATCTGGTTTCTTCCAGCCGGAACCAAACACCCCAGTCTCAGAGAGCGATGTAGCCCAGGATCAATTATCTCTCCTGGGAAACCCGAGCAGGCTGCTAGGGGACAGACTGGATCATTGTTCCTCACTGTCTGACAGTGGTGCTGCTGTGGGTCCTCTACTGAGACAACTACCAAGCCTGATTGTTGGACACGACTTGCATGCAAGACACAGACTGCTGGAACCTCTTCCTAAAGTATTTTCAGTTCAACGGTTTAAAAAAAGAACCGGCCAGAAAGAATCATTTTGTAAACCAGCAAAAGGCCTCTCAAAATGCTCAGTGTTATTCCAAGCTGCTATAAGAAGGATGGAATAGCCTCCTGCCAAATTTGGAAGACGCAGGTGACAAAAAACAAGTAGAGCTCCCTGCCGAATGAAAACAGTCACCTTGGGGGAAGGCAGACGACGACGTCTCCAAGGAAAACAGCAGCACATGCATCTGAGATTACAAAGCAAGGCCAATATCCTCAATTACAAGTACAGTGCCAAAAAAAGTCCAGGCTTCATCAATTATCCTGCCTGAATCCCGCCCCCCCCCCCTCCCTCTCCCTCTCCCTCTCTCTCTCTCTCTCTCTCTCTCTCTCTCTCTCTCTCTCTCGCCCTGAGGAGGAAATTGTGGGTGATTATCAAATGATTCAAAACTATTGCGGTCACCTAATCTTGCCCTTACTCGCAGGCGTTTTTTGAGTAGCAGTTATAAAAAAGCATCAGGTCAGAAGCATTCTAACTAAAACAAAAATTCGAAGTCTACGTTGTCAAAGGTTCAAAACTCAGCACTAGATGAAAACACGCTTATCGACTTTCTGGGTAGTTCTGGCTGGACTTGAGTCGGACTAGTACATCATTAGGAGAGTGGGTTTTGTCTGATGTCCGAGAGGTGAGGATGACTCATGTGAATCGATATGCTAACAAAGGCTCTGCAGCGCCGCTTCAAAGACAGTTCAGATCAATACCCTACGAGGTTGAGATGAATCCGTCTGAACTGACTGAATCACGACATTGTCCGAAGGCTACGAAAAGAGACAACATGGAAAGGGAAAATACTTTGTCCTACACGACCAAATCCCCAATTAAGAAGTGTCATCTAACACAAGGACCTGGGTTCCCGAATTGACCACAGGGTTCCCTCACTCTATCTGTAACAATGGGAAACGCTCACCCAGGTCTGAGGCGCTAACCAGCGACTTGTCTTCTGTTAGCTACTCTGCCTAAGCATCTAAGGCACCTGGATGTAGGATTTTGTTGTGTTACTACCCCAGCCAGCCAGCCAGCCAGCCAGCTCGCCCCCCGCGCCCCCATCCCCCTCCCTCTCCCTGCATCGACGCGCCTGAGAACAGAGCTATTTAAAGCGGCTGCAGCAGCTGTGCGCTGAAAGCCTCGCAGAATGGTCGCTCCCGGCTCGGGACCTGGCGAAGGGGGCGGGGCTTTGAACTTTTTATTCCTGCTCCGGGCGGTGGACGACGATGTGGCCAAAGAGCACCCCTCCCACCTCCCCCCCCCCCCCCCACCCCCTCGACACCCCGGTAGCTTCCTGCAGTGCACTGTAGTGTGAAAAGCTAGCTGTGTACACGACTAATCATGATAAGCCCAAATCGGGTTTGGGACTAAGTGGTCCGTCTATGCTTCTTATTCCTCGTTTTGCGTTTAATCAAGCCCAGCTTTATCCTCCCTCTGGGAGCACTGAGGCAGCATCAATACCAGCAGAAAGAGTGATGCGAGGCTGCAGAGGAGCCCGCAGAAAGCTCAAAACCTGCTGACAATGAACCTGTGTTCCAGATCAGTCCACTTAGTGAGACCACACCATCTGGTCTGAAGGGTCACTGGTTTCATCCCGGCCAGGGGGAGGAGGGGGTCGGTGTTTAAATCAGGGGGAGAGTGCGGACCACATTGGGCCACATCCCTGCCAGCGAGGGCTGACTGCTGGGAGTGCCTCGGTGACCTGTCAGGCAGAGGATGATGGACAGAAGGCCAGAGAGGAAGGGAGGGAGGGGCGAGGTCACGGCCTTCTGTCTACCCTCTACTACCAGGGTCTGTGCACGCGAGGAGACAGTGACATGCGGTCCTGTGGACAAGGAGTTCGGGCTGAATGAAGCCTCTCCAACACACCCACTGACGATGGAAGGCTGCTGCCGCTGTGCTGAGAGGAAATGGAAACGACGGAGATTATTCCTTCCATCCTGTCGTCTTACACAGGACAGTCACAGGACTGGTGTTTCCGACGCAGGCAAACAAGCTGATACATGGACGAGACAGGTCCACAAATACTCTGTGAGAAGTCTGAGTGTGAGTTGGGAGAGGGAGGGAGAAACAGAGAGAGAAAAAGAGAGAGGGAGGGGAAGAGAGACACCGTCACACCTCTGGGGAGTTGGCCTACATACAGCGCCGTCTCCATGGTGATATCCAGCTGGCATTAAAGGCAACAACAGAAAAACCACACTTCGTAAGGTTCAGCCAATCGTCTGGCCCCCGGGAGCCTGGCTTGGACATGTTGGGGAACACATCCCTACTCGGTCGCTAACGATCTGGGTCGTGGTGCAGGACCGTGAACGCAGAAAAATGCCCTTTTTGCTGGAAGTGTCACACACGCACTCACATCTTCCTTGGTGCCCAAACAGCAAAGGGACTCAAGGTGACCTACCCAAGACACGGACAGTACGGGACAGGACAAAGGGCCACTAAGTCACAGCTCTCACAAGGATAGAGCCAGCAGCAGTGGGTTAGTCTGAGGAGGGAGAGCAGAGGGGAGGGCAGGATTAGGGTGAGCATCACCCAATCCTTATCCTGCTCCTTACATCGGTCTACCTATAGGAGCGCTGTCACGAACTTGGTGCGACCGATCCAGGACTAGCACACGTAGAACGTCCTCATCGGGTGAGGCAACCGATCGCCCATTTCACACTTTTTGCATCCAGCCTTTACATCCATGTCGCAGGATAGGTTGCTACTGCGTTGACATGACCTCAACGTAGGGTAATTCACACCGTGCAGCGAGAGCTGAAAACCAGTAGCTCTTAGACATACAAGCTGAGGGCACAGGTCCAGAGGAAAACAAAAGGTTTCATATAACGTTGGCTAATCAAATGTGTCCCTTCAGTATAGTCAGCAATGTCACGTGCTTAGGCACAGTGACAACACTGATCTGCAAAACGACACATCTAGGACTGATCCAGAACTGATGTTAATAAATGTGATATATAATAAATCCATAACAGGTCAGTTATTGCCCTAACTCTAAAAGGATAGACAAGCGAATGACGACAGATATAATCTCCCTATAGTAACCCTGTCCTGAGGTGTGGAGCACTAGTTTTACACCAGCATCATCCTAATCCCAGATTGAGCCTATTACCCGTTATCCGTTCTCTCACACTGAGCTGTGATATAGCACTGCAATGAAACAACAGCACTTACAAATTGTATCTTAAGACACAGGAATAACATCCCATCCAACCTTACCTGCTCTCATTGTAAACAAAACAGCTGCTCTTCTTGACCTCGAACGTGTAAGTACTGGAAAGTTCCAATCACATTTCGCTGTCATCAAGTAGTTCTTCAACGGTAACTGGATATGACATTAGCGAGCACGTTTCTACAGAAG
The DNA here is from genome assembly GCF_054491055.1 of Hypomesus nipponensis. Classification (NCBI taxonomy): domain Eukaryota; kingdom Metazoa; phylum Chordata; class Actinopteri; order Osmeriformes; family Osmeridae; genus Hypomesus; species Hypomesus nipponensis. The sequence continues at coordinate 3,064,917 of NC_140370.1, forward strand.
TTTCAAAATGAATGCCGGGTGTACCGCTCCCCATGCACTCACCCCACTCCACCAATCGCTCGTCAGGACCACTTGTTTTCCACCGTTCACAAGTAAACAGAGAGCGCCTCAGCACGCGACAGAAAACACTGACAACCTCACCCTCCTGAACAACCTTCACGTTGTGTACAAGCCTGCTAGACTGGATCGGGCACAGCCAGCAGGGAGCAGCCTTCAAAACAAATAAACCGAGTTGTTCACAGGACAGTGAAGAGCAGAAAGAGGATGAGTGCAGGAGGAGAAAGAGAAGGCAGGCTTGGCTACCTGTGTGGATAGAGGGTGCACCTTATCTTCTCAGCCGTACTCGGGATGCTGTGCAGCCTGCTGAAAGTGTGCCTGTCTGAGAGCCTGCACAGCCAGCCTGTGTGCGCGTGTGCGCGCGCTGTGCGAGAGCGTGAGTGCGTAATGTGTGAATGCATGCGATAATATGAATGCGCCACCGATTCTTTGAACGAACTGTGCCTCCCTCGAGCTGTGTGTGTGTGTGTGGGGGGGGGGGGGGGGAGGGGGTAACCATTCAGCATGTGTGTGTGTGTGTGCGTGTGCACTGATCTGCGGGCTGAGTGCGGACCTCAGCATAAAAGCGGATCTTGCCTGTGTCCTTCCTGCAGACACACCAGTGATTACCACGCTGTTCAACTGCTCTGCCAAGGGCAGGAGTGACGCTGGGACGAGTACACACACACACACACACGCTCCTTATTCAGTGCCTCCCCCCTTATCCGACCAGTGGCCAGCTACACCAGTGGGCGGGGACTTTGGGTTTTATAACCATTCACCATCCATTCCTGAGCGGATAGGGGCGCAGCCTATACAGTAGGAGTGTACAGGAGTGCATATGACTTTAGAGGATGCATGTCCTGAATCTGAAAATCGGAGTTTCTGCTGTAGGAAGTGTGTCTGAGGTCTTCCAGGACTTGCATTGTAGGCTTCTGGCTAAATAACAGGATGATAACCAAAATATTTGTAATTGGGTCCCCATCTAATTAAAAGTAATGTTTTCTGACCTTTAAAAAATGACTTATCCTAACTCAGATTTTCAGGTATTTTGTTTGTGCCACGCATTGGCTCACAGATGACAATACACTGAATACAAACTATGGAACTTTTGAAGTGCACTCCTCATTTTCAATAACAATACATTTCGTCAATAATGACAATTTGGATGATGACAATGATCAATGACTACAGCATGATAACTACGATGATGATAATGATCAATGACTACAGCATGATAACTACGATGATGATAATGATCAATGACTACAGCATGATAACTACGATGATGATAATGATCAATGACTACAGCATGATAACTACAATGATGATAATGGTGTGTGTACCTCCTCCTGTTTGGAGAGCAGGCCCAGACAGAGGCGAAGGGCTGCACAGGTTTCTCTAGAGAGCTCACTGGTCTCCCTGGCCTTCAGAAGGAGAGGAGCAGCTAGAGCTGAGAAAGAAAAAAATAAACAAAAGAAAATGAAAGGACAAAGTGCAAATGGCTGAGCGGTTAGGGAATCGGGCTATTAATCAGAAGGTTGCCAGTTTGATTCCGGCAGTGGACGTTGTGTCCGGCAGTGGACGTTGTGCTCTTGGGCAAGGTACTTCACCCTACTTGCCTCTGCGGAATATCCCTGTACTAAGTCGCTCTGGATAAGAGCGTCTGCTAAATGACTAAATGTAAATGTAATGTTAAGCTGAAAATGACTTGAAAGACAAGGCACAAAGGGCTTTTTACGCCATCAAAAGACATTTACAAATTGACACTGCCTGCAGAGTTGAATTAGGACTGTATCCATTACTAATTGAATTACAAAAATTTGAATTACATTCTACCTACACCTTAGCCAAAGTGACGAAAATACCCTCCACCACAAAGCCCTATTATGCCAAGAGATGAAGCAATGAGTCCCTTCATCCAGATAGTCCTGATGCTCTGCTCACCAAACCCCACAGAGCCTCAAGACAGCAGCCACACAATAAACCCAAAACAAACAGCATAACCGCGAAAATAAAAATATATTGTTTATTTGGAAAAAGGTTACACTAAAAAAGTTCATTAGAATGCTATTTGTATTTAAACAGCCAAGTACACAACCGCAGGCTACCTGCCCACTCTTCGCACTTCACTTCATACACTGTGACATACTTCACTTCATACACTGTGACATACTTCACTTCATACACTGTGACATACTTCACTTCATACACTGTGACATACTTCACTTCATACACTGTGACATACTTCACTTCATACACTGTGACATACTTCACTTCATACACTGTGACATACTTCACTTCATACACTGTGACATACTTCCACAAAATTATAATTTGAGACTGTAAAAAAATTAAGAGAGATTGGTTTATTTACTAGGAGAAAAGCCGAAATGATCAGTTTTTAAGTACAGTATGTATCAACCTGCTATAACCTTAGGGAAAGCCAGTAGAACAAGACAATGCGGGAGGCATGACATTTTTGTATTTTTTTTAATATTTTACTGTATATACCGATTTCATCAGTTCTATTCACAACATTCAATAACTATTTGAATACAGAGTGCATGTAATATCTGTATGTATTTCATAATTATTAAGTTTCTCTATACACATATATTACATTATTTTATTTTTTGTTGTAATTCATTGTAGTTATTATTATTTCTCTTTATTTTGACAAATGTGAATTTGATATGTTCAATCTTATATGGCTTTGGAAACAATGCTCTCTCATTCATGCCAATAAAGCATTATTGAATTGAGAGTGAAAATAATAGTTAGAATGGTTATTGATTGTGTTAATTAACTTCAGCAGCAATAAGAGGGAGACCCAGTGAATAAATGCCAGATCCATTCATGTGGACTGAAAGAGAGGGCTCTATTGAACGAGAAGGACACGCACCACGTGGGAAAGTGGCTTGGCTGCTGAATGGACAATACACTGACAAATGGATGACATCTCTTACCATCACTCTTCTCGTTCTTCACCATGGCCATAAAAATAGACACGTGGGTCTCCAATTTGTGCTGAGCATCCTCAGCCACCTGAACCAATGAAAGACAAAGACTCACGTTTCATGTCAACATCAAATGACTATTATTCGCAAAGTCCTTTATTTGTTGAATGTATGCTCAGGACACATGTTACAGTCACAGCATCACTTCTATGATGCACACTGAGAAGGACCTCAACAGTATGTGATGGTTTTTTGAAATAACAGAACACTGGACCTTGACTGGCTAACACTGAAAACACTGGAGAGAAACCTGGAGAGAAAGAACCAGATCTTTCAGAGACGTGTCATCTTCATCCCCATCCTTGTCAGTGGCTGGCTGACGAGTCCAGTGTTGGGTGCTGTAGGCAGCATGCTCCTCCAACGCCTCCAGCCATTTCTAGCACACACAAACCAGAACACACACATAATGTAGATCTAAAGCCATCTTTGGCATGCTAATAAAGCAATATTGAATGTAATTACTTGAGAAGTGTCTCTAAGTAGAGGGAGTGCATCTCACTTTTCTGGCAGACTCTGGGTCTGCTTTCGAAGAAACTTTAAAGTTAAGCACGGCGTCATCAAGGCACCTTAGGGTGAAGAAGCACTTGTCCCCAGCTTTGACCTACACGACACATCAAAGAGCACATTCACGACAGAGCTACAGGAAGGACAAACGTGACTGTGGGGATTCCAAACATGAACGGAAAGTACACGGTCGGCACACGCGCCAGTCCAACAGCAGGCCTTTACAGTAGGGCCTGTACGGACGGGAATGGAGGGGCTAACCGTTCTACTGTTGTTGACCCAAGAATTTCACCCTACTGCTGCCTACCATGCAATAGGACTGAGTCAGAGCCTTGCAGCCCTGCCTCCGAGAACCCAAAACTGCATCTTCCCTGGAATGACAGACAGACAGACACGTGGACAGAGAGACAGACAGACAGACAGACAGGAGAGAGAAATATACCGGCAGTCAGACAGACAGACAGACAGACAGACAGACAAAAGTGAAAACAGACATTTTAGAAAGCATGCAGGGCATCATCAAATGAGTGAGATGATAAAATGAACTATCATATTATGCTAGATCTAAAAAGTGCCAGAGATGGAGATACCGACTGTCGGGGGTACCAGGACAGCACCCCATTCTTCAGCACCACCCAAAAGGTGCGCCAGCCCAGAAAACGTGAACTCTGAGGAGTAGAGGACCTGAAGTTCTACGTTTAAGGTAGGATATTTAACATTTCATCACAAGAATTATTTGGCAAGAAGAACAATGCACACCTTCCAAAGGAGGCCTTCAAATGTCTGCACACCACTGGCTATTTCCTTCAGGGGAGAGAAGAGCGTTAGTTGACACACAAAGCACTTCAAGTATAAATCTGATATACAGCTAACCTTGTCATGAACACCTGCTAGGACCAGCCTTATGTCATCGATGCAGGCCAGGTCAGAAGGAGTCTGGCCTGAAACAAAGACACTAAGTTTATTAGCCTCCAGCCGTTGTCCATGTACATGGCCAAAATGATCGATTAAATATTATTTGATTATATATAGTTATATATAAACCCCTCAAACCCCTCAAAATTTTGGTTGCTTATTCCTCCCCTTCAATAATACCAATTGGTATTGTATTTTATATCCTTGGAAAGCCTGATTAGTCACCTTTACAACGAGGTACAACTTGTAAGGATTGTGCATTTGTGAAATGAGCAACCCAGCTAACCGTGTGGGTAGCGGCCCCCAAAATCCTCTGCAATATTCTTCTGTTGGTATTCACTCTCGTTTTGAGCTTCAAGTGGGGTCAGCTTGGGCATGCTGTATGTGCCAGAGTGACCAACCCAAACATGTTGGCTGACTTGCGACAAATCCTGGTTGAGGAATGGGATGCCATCCCACAGCAGTGTGTGACCAGGTTGGTGACCAGCATGAGGAGGAGGTGCCAAGCTGTTGTGGCTGTGTATGGATCTTCCACAAGCTACTTAGGCCCCTGACAGTGAATGAAGTGTAAAAATTGCCAATATGTGTTGTTTTTTCCTTATTACTGTGGTGCAATTATCCAATCCACCAAGCAACTCAAAAACGAGAGTGAATACCAACAGAAGAATATTGGCTGGACCTGTTTCCTCCGGGATCACAATGACTCTTATTGAGAGACTTGTTGCTCTTGTAGGTTAGTTATAACAAAGTTAACTCTTGTACTCGCTGTGAAATATTTTACTGTTGATTGTTCTTCTACAGGTACAGTCTTGCACTTTTTGAGGTTCATGTTGTTTTAATTCGTAACGTGTATAACTGCATGCTCTTATGGGTCTTCCCTTTGGCACTTTTTTCACAATGTATGCTTCATGTTTTGGCTGCTTGCAATGTTTGGGACTACCTTGTTGGTATGGTCAGTGACCTATGCTCTTTTGTAAAGCTCTCTCTTGGAAGTCGCTTTGGATAAGAGCGCCTGGTAAATGCATACATGTAAATGTAAATATTGCAGGGGATTTGGGCAATTTCTTGGGGCCGCTACCCACATGGTCAGCTGTGTTGCTCATTCCACGAATGCACGATTCTTACAAGTTGTACCTCTTTGTAAAGGTGACTAATCAGGCTTCCCAACAATATAAAATAAAATACCAATTGGTATTATTGAAGGTGAGGAATAATCGACCGAAATAACGTTTCCTAACTTTTTTTTTGAGGGGTTTAGAAGAATGCTAGAAGTATCGTCTTCCTGAAACAGACACGTTGTCATACTGTACCAGCCTTGTTCTTGAGGCTGGGGCTGGCTCCACACTTGAGCAGCTTTACCACACACTGCTTGTGCCCCCTGTAGGCTGCACAGTGTAATGGCGTGTTTCCCACTGGGTCTCTGCACTGGATGTGCGGAGGCTGCCTCCTGCTGAGCTGGGTTATGGAAATCAGAATCAAAACCTTTTTAGTGAGAACATTTAAAAAAAGAACACCTGACTCTACAGAGTTTGTTATAGCAAAAACACAGCTTGAAGGCTACTCCACTGTATGGCAGAGGCCTCTATTAAGCAGTGAGAAGGGTCTCAGATTCTGACCAGCTGAGACAGCGTGGCCACGTCTCCCTCCCTGGCCGCCTCCAGGAGCCTCTCCTCCAGCCTCCTCTCCTCTCTTCTTTCTGCCGCTGAGCAGATCACACAAGTGTTTGTGAACCAGGGCCAGGCCCAGCAGAGCCTGAGAACAGACAATCAATTAGAGCTCTCCTCTCCACTATCATTGACTAACATTACCCACCTTCTAGCATGGTAATGATTTCATCATCCTCGGTGACATCTTTGGGGATCTGGGAAGTGCCATTGATGATATTGGCGCAAGCATCATATCGTAGCAGCAAGAGAACCACTTCCTAAAATTGTTTTGTACATTAATTTGACAGGTTAATTAATATATACGATGCCTATTTACATATTTTAATAAACTCTATGAATTTCAATCGTTAATAAAAGCTATCAAAGTTCTACGGCCTGATATGTTATCTACTTGTTATTTGTGTTTTTAGATAATTGCCTATCTACGTAAAGTATTTTCAAAGCCACCACAAGATTATTGATTATTATGTTGACTACATTCTCTTTTCAGCTACATGTGTATTTGTATTCAATTGCAGGACATGACTGGATGCCATACTGTTTTCTTGATTTAACACTAGTAAATAAAACGAAGCGTGTTGACAAATTGTTGTATTCCACTACACAGTAGGCTTTCAATCTGGCTGCTGATCACCGCCAGCAGAATGGCAGAAGAAAACATGAAACATTCTATTTACTTTTCTTCCTGTCAAGGCAGCTTCATGAAGGGGTGTGTTGCCTGTGTTGTTCTGCAAATTCACATGAGCACCAGCCTAGAAACAAGCACAAACAGACAATTATTACATAACGCTAAAGAATTTTCCAATAACACGAAATAAGCTACAAAATGTATGCAGGGTTGTTGGATCCTGTTGACAATTTATAAATTGTACCTTGAGCAATCCCTCCACAACATTCTTGTGTCCAAAATAACATGCTAGATGTAGCGGTGTCCAACCAACAGTGGCACTTGTCTTACCTAGTGGACCAGAAATAAATAAGTGGGACAACAGTGAAAAGTGAATAGATGTCGAGTGATTAAACACTAGTTAAAATTATACACTCCCGCAGTCTCCCTTTACTTAAAGTTTGTAGTAATAAAGTTAAAAAAACAACGAAGTTACTTCTGCAGTTGATGTCCAAACGGAGCTCCTTCTCAATCCTCATTTGAAGAAGATTCTGAACCTGGGAGCGCCTGCCCTCTTTAGCATAGCAGAGTAATTGTTCTTCAAGGTCCTCAGGATCCATAGCAAATAGGCTATTGATACAATGAAAAGAAAGAACAGACAAGAAGAATTATTCAAACGTTGGCTCTGCAACTATAAAGGCTTATGTGAACTTACATCAACACTTCTGACGCACACTATCAAATGCAACAAAAATCGTGGTCGAGATTCAGACAAGCTGAATTTCACATCGTAAGAGACACCACTTCGGTAAAAACATTATTGAACAATATTGTATCGAAACAAACAACTTACATTTAAGTAGGCTAATAGATGGAAGCCACTTTATTAGTTTCGCTTCAAAAGTTAACACTGACGTGAAATTTGATATGCTGCTGACAGGCTTGGTGCACACGTGATAAGATTCTATTTATAAAACAGAATACAAACTGTTCAAAGTGGAATATTCTCACTATCAAATGTAAATGGAGTAGAATGTTTCTGTAAATAAATAAACAAACAACACAAAGGCTAACCCCCGAACCCTATCACTCACCTTCAACCGGCAATTTGTCACATGATTTGGCTGATTCATTTATTCTTCTTGTTAAAACAAAATGTTATAAACTAACCATCAGCAGACATGTAGCTTTGTTTTCCTACCAAAAAATTAGCATGTGATGACGGGTTGGTTGTCTCGTAGGCAAGCTAGCCGTCTGATTATATAGGCTAAACGTGGCAAACTGAGCCTGGATTTATGAAGATTTTAATTGATTTCATAAAACTTGATGATTGTTCGTTTGTTATACATTTCTACAACTTAAAACTCACCTTTTCTGACCACGTCAAAGCAGTTTTTTATCGACACAGAATAAAACAACCGTGACCGTCTCTTACTGTACAGTTTTTCTCCATTAGTTTGGCTAATTTCACGTAACAGAAATGACATTCTCATAACAATACGTGTAAACCTCCAAACCGCTGGGCACTTGTTCACAACAGATTGGAATTTGTCATTCCTTTAATCAAATTGCAATTGTTTTGGCACATCCTTGTGAATGACAAGTGCAATTGCCTACAATTTGCACACATTTCAAATGATTTAGCACATCTTTGAAATGGTTAGGTATAATTGCTCAATTAGGCCAATTACCATTTGAAAATATCTTGCTGGTCTAAACTTACTGTTGCTTCTCAGTCAAGTGGTTGTTCTTTGCCAAACATATTGCCATAATTTCCTTGTGTACATCATCACCTGCACAATAGTTCACTCCACTGTCAAAATCTTTCAGGCACATGATACCATGAAAAACATCATGGTATATACTGTAATATGGATCTCTTGGATCATCTGCTTACAGTCATTGTCAGGTGCACTAGAACTTTACTAAACAAGGGGACACATCCGATCACCAATCACACAGCAAGTTTAGTTTGCTGACAGGAACCATCCAGGAGTATAAATGCTTCCATCAAATATATAGAGTTTGTCCCAGGCCAGCTTGGGGGCAAAATCACCATGTGTGCTGCCATATCAGAGAATGGTGTAGTCACCCACATTCCCAGTCTTCCTCAGCTCATACAATACCCAGACGCTCCTGGTGTTCTTGGACCGCCTGCACTCCGATCTTATCCCTCTACATGAGGGGGGTTTGGTGGGGCCTCATTTTCTTACATTTGTCATTGTGTGGGACAATGTAAGCTTCCATTGTGGACCACTCATCAGGGTTCTCTGCCCATCCAAGAATGCTGATGGTACTCTTATCACCTGACTCCCCATTCCTCAATCATATCGAGGAGTTTTTTACTGCATGGAGGTGGAGGGTTTATGAACATCGGGCTCAAAACCAGAGCTCCCTGCTCCAGACAATGGATGCTGCTTGTGATGATGTCACAGCAGGTCAGTGTAGGGGATTGTTGCGGCATGCACAACGATTCTATCCCTGTTGCATCTCAAGGGAGAACAACAGATGTGGTGTCAATGAAATCTGTGGCCAGACAGACAAGAGCGCGAGGATGAGCAGGAGAGTGAGGACGACAACAAGTGAAACTCCAGCTTTGCTTTACTTTCTTACTGTATGTGTTTCCTTCTTGCTATGAAATGCACCCTCTGCAACTCAGACTAGGAAAGGGTCACATGCCTGAACATTACCGTGGTTATACTAGTCCCCTCAGTGTACAATAAGAATCATTTAATGCTGGGATATACAGAACAGATAATAAAGGGGGTGTATTTCATTCCAGGCTTACTGTAATGCACCTCTTGCTAACTCTGACTAGGAAAGTGTCACTTGCTTGAAACTTACTGTGGGGACTCATACTACTAGTGTAGGTTATTCATAATGTTAGTTTTGATTGTTTGACAGTGTGTTGTGCTCAGGGATGGGCAAAAATACATCAAAATGTATTTTGATACAAATTACAAAATACCCCTCAAATAATAATATATTAAAATAAAATACAAAATACTGGTGCCAAAATATAGGAAATACTTTTTCTGGATTTTCCGTTTTCTAACAATTTGGTACATCAGAGCATTCAGGTTTGGGCTATATAATTTACACAAAGCTCTGGTGAACCCCACAAAAAGAAAGAACAGTCACAGAATGTCAGTGTAACTAAGCCAAGCTATTACTATAAAAGACAACAACTTGATTGATTATGTTGCATAATCAATACATACACATAGTTTGTGTATATGTATTTTTTTATTAATGGGACTTTACAGCCCATAAACGTACAAACGTTGATATATTTAGTCATTCAATATTGTCTCAAAATGATCTGATCATGCTCTTGTGTGGTTTTTTAAAGCTCATAATAAAGAATTGTTTAAAATTCAAAATTCTCTCTCAAGCTTTCCTGACGCTTTGACAAATCCATGTGTTTTCCCATAGGCATAGGGGAGTGTGTGTGTGTGTAATTAACACTACCTGCCCCTCCACAGGGATGCTAACACAATAGCAGTGTTGCATAAGTCCTTGATAAAGTCCACTACTGTACCTAGAGAGAGGACCCTCCACCTGACGAGTCACACAGACTCTCCCTCACACACACACACACACACACACACACACACACACACACACACACACACACACACACACACACACACACACACACACACACACACACACTGAGGCATCAGAGGAGGAGTAGGCACTGACTCACTCTCTCACACTCACTCACTCTCTCACACTCACACACTCACTCACTCTCACTCACTCACTCACTCACTCACTCACTCACTCACTCACTCACTCACTCACTCACTCACTCACTCTCACTCACTCTCTCACACTCACTCACTCTCTCACACTCACTCACTCACTCACTCACTCACTCACTCACTCACTCACTCACTCACTCACTCAGTGAACAGGTAACTTAACAAGTGAGTTGAGACCCAACCACTGAGTAGCCAGTTTAGTTGCCTTTAAGAACAACTAACTTTTCCAATATTTCTGGGGTTAACCACCGCCTATGTGGATTGAATATTATTCCTACAAACGAGAACAGTCTCCGGAGCTGAAGAGGGGAGGGTTGTGTTACAGTTTTTTTTATTCGCTTTGGTACTATTTTCACAAGTAAGATGTACATTTTCAAAACTCTTAGTACAAAGATCCAAACTGATCACACTTGTAACGCAGCTAGTCATTCTTTCAAAACCTGATGAAACACTTTCAGTCCACATAATCATTGTTTCAAACACAAGATTATTGTAGTATGTAATGGGAGCATTTGGTTTAATCACCGAAACACAACAGTATGATCTTCTTTCAGTTTAGTACTTTTAACAATCAGTTCATCCAACAGCAAACAATGCAAGATACATGTTTCAAATCGGCCTTAGAAGTGCTGAAATTAATATGCTACAGTACTATGTAAAAGACAGATTACAGTTTCACATTAGGCAATACACTTACATTACTCACATTTACATAATCTATAACTTCCAAAATATTCATCCTATGTGTAGTCAAGTGAAGGATCAATGAAGACATTGTCTACAATCATTTGGCCAAATTAGTTTTTATACTATTTTTCAGATATAATTGTAACATAGGTATACTTTCTATTATGTAACTGAATGAAAACACAAACATAACATTTACTGTAAAGGCCCCATGCCCACCTCTCTAACCTCTCTGTTGGTGCCAATGTCCACCTCTCTGACCTCTGTTGGTGCCCATGCCCACCTCTCTGACCTCTCTGTTGGTGCCCATGCCCACCTCTCTGACCTCTCTGTTGGTGCCAATGCCCACCTCTCTGACCTCTCTGTTGGAGCCCATGTCCACCTCTCTGACCTCTCTGTTGGTGCCCATGCCCACCTCTCTGACCTCTCTGTTGGTGCCAATGCCCACCTCTCTGACTTCTCTGTTGGTGCCCATGTCCACCTCTCTGACTTCTCTGTTGGAGCCCATGTCCACCTCTCTGACCTCTCTGTTGGTGCCTATGTCCACCTCTCTGACCTCTCTGACGGATCCCTTGTCCACAAGCTCCTCCTATTCCCTGCTGTCTATCCTGCTCCATGTTGAAAGAAATTGCCAGTGTTTACCCACCACTTTTACGTATATCTAATGACCAATTGTGGTTACCCCAATTTCAAATCAAGTAGCAATAACGAGTATTCATCATGTGTGGTTACAGTAATTTATATGTTTGTACAAAAACACATTTTATTTCTGTAGTTCTCAAAATCGATATACTGTTTATTGCTGAAATGAAAATATATAGGTTTACCAAACGGTTCAGTGATTAACCATTAAGATCAGTTGGATTAAGTGTTGGTCAAATGTATTTACGCAAATTAGGAAAGAAGTATATCAAAAGTATCGTGAGCATTGCATTGTGGAAGACAATTATTTCACATGAAAGGTATTTCTTTGAAGACACTGATTACGTGTGGTGAAAAAGTTATTGTGTATTTTGTGCATAGTACTTTGTCAATTGAACATGTGATTACTTGTTTGAAAAACTGACTTTTTGATGATCTGCTTTGAGTTTTGTGCTAACAGTTGTGGGGTTTTACCACATACTTGTGAAAATAGTACCAAAGCGCATAAAAACAACTGTAAATCGAACAAAAAGGATCTTGATAAGTGGGTACTGGTACTGCTGAAGAGAGAGCAGGTCTTTTCTGGTGTCCTCCAGAAAACAAGGGTCTCTAACTCAGCTTTGATCTGAAGACTGAACTCGTGAACCGTTTTTTGATTCGTCGAGAAAGTATTTAGAGTATTTTAAATACAAAATGACTCCACTCAAAGTATTTTGTTACAAATTACATTAGATTTTTTATCGGCCCTATCAAATACAAATTACAAAATACTCAAAAGTCTTGAAATGTGTATTTCAAATACAAGTAATTGAAATACTGCCCATCTCTGGTTGTGCTGTACACATTTCTTGTTACAATAACCATGATGTGTGGCAATTACAGTAACAATTTCCATGGCAGTGTAAGCGCAATATGTGATGTGAAACGTTGTAGGCTACTCTTGAATTACTGTAATCTTTTTTCTGTTTCATACACATGTACATTTTACATGTATTCATTTAGCAGACGCTTTTATCCAAAGCGACTTTCAAGAGAGTTTTAACAAAGTGCATAGATCAATGATCCTAAACAACGAGATAGCCCCAAAAACATTGTGGGTAGCCAAAACATGACGCATACATTACAGTATTGTTGCTTGCTTGCACTCTTGTAAAGCTCTCTTGGAAGTCGCTTTGGATAAAAGCGTCTGCTAAATGAATAAATGTAAATGTAGATTGAGACACATTGTATTCTGGAAAGTAAACATCTACAGTACCTGTAGCACAGTCCACATGAGGGATATTTCTAAGGTCCACTGCCATACTGACAAAACACCTAAACATTTTGACCTGCAGTGTTTACACAATGCCAAAGGGACTTTTCATTTTGGGGGCACTGACTATTTGTATGAGAAAAGGATTTAGTTTTGACTGATGAGTTGTCTGTTTTAGGAGAGAGATGACCCTATGTAGGTGTTTCATGGTGTTTTGCTGAACCATCTAGGTTATTTTGGCAAATGTATTTAAAGGTTTGAGAATGTCCTCTTTTTTCTCGAGAAATGAGCCAAAGCAATCGAGATGGAACTTTTCATTTTGGGGCACTGACTATTTATATGAGAAAATGATTGGGTTTTGAAGCATGAGTGAACTGTTTTGGGTGAGATATGACCTTTTGAAGGTGATCTATGTACTTGCGCTGAACCATATAGGCTATTTTGCTAAATGCACGTGGAGCTTTGAAAATGTAATTTCAGTTTCAAGAATCGAACCCAAGCAATGGAGAAAAACTGTAAGTGCAAGAAAATGCAGCCTCAGGTGGCGGTCGCGTGCAGTACCCAACTCTATGGCAGTACCCCAGAGTAAACAGATAGGGGCATACCCCCTCCCCCATGTGACTTCCACTCTCGTAGCCCATAGGCTTATCGATTGGAAGTGAATAACGCTACTTTATGAAATGTTTCGGGTGGCAATTTTTAAAATCTAGGTCTACATGAAATTCTGTTTAAATTCACCATTATTAATTTATTTTCCTCGAAAGGGGCACTTTGACTCGAGGAGGGCAAAACGGCAGTTGCCCGGGCAACCTAAGCCATAGCCTGTGCACGTCACTGCACTAAATGAAAGTAATTTTTATTGATTTTAGTGGTGCATGTTCCACCTAGCCTATTTACTTGGGCATTGGAACTTACTGGTCACCATCTCAGGCCCTCAGTCATACACAAGTGGATTTCCTTGTTCAGAGCTAATAGTTATTTTGATAACAGTGGGACACACCATCACATATTCTTTCAGTGAGCGTATGAACCATTACCTTTCAAAACCACATGATGTTTATTTTGTCTTTCACACCAAGGATGACCTCCTATGTGTTATGAGACTTCAGCTTTCTGCTCGGGTCCAGTCGCTGGGTTTATAATGAAGGTCATCAAGTCTCAGTCTGGTCCAGGGGGCAAGCCTCACAGAGGCTTTGAAAACCTGGCTCACCTCAAGCCATTTAGCCCCCCTGTGTCGTGGAGACTGGAAGGTGATTAGAGGCCGCTCTACTCATGAAAGAGGATAAAAACGCAGCCATGAGCCTCCCAATCATAACAGAAGCTATGAGTCCTGTAGATGGGGGTCAGGTGGCTGAGCGGTTAGGGAATCGGGCTGGTAATGAAGGTTGCCAGTTTGATTCCCGGCCGTGCCAAATGACGTAGTGTCCTTGGGCAAGGCCCTTCACCCTACTTGCCTCAAGGGGAATGTCCATGTACTGTCAGTCACTCTGGATAAGAGCGTCTGCCAATGACTAAATGTAAATGTAGATGAATATCTGATCAGAATGGAGAGATGATGAGAAATTTTCTTCTTCCCAGTATTGTAATAGTTCTCTCACTTTTCTGTCTTTGAGTTTTTTTTTTTCTTCAGACCTGTGTAATTACGCATATTTGACTGATTTCCACATTACAATGAACTTCATACATCACACAATTTGTAAGTGTAAATTACAAATCAGTCAAAGATAAACAATAATAGTTGCTTTGAGCTATGTTTTGATTAAGACAGAGACCACAGTCTAGCCAGTAAAGTATGAATTAATCAAACCATATTCATCAAATCTGCCTTGGTCAGGGAGAGGAGCTCTGGGCTTGTAATTAGGTTGGCAATTATTGTAAGCTGTCACAGTTCTTTAGTGCCAGGCTGGACTGTGTGTGCTCTGGAGTGTAATCCTCCACAAATGACAAGATAATGGAGGGAAAGAGAGGCCACTGCTTCAAAAGGAACCTGGAGGTAGTCCTCTACAGGGACCTTTTATGGGGGGGCAGAGGAAAGAGACAGAGAGAGAGAAATGGAGATAGCGAAAGAGAGAGAGAGAGAGGGAGAGAGAGAGAGAGAGAGAGAGGGAGAGAGAGGGAGAGAGAGAGGGAGAAGGCAGATTAACAGACAATGAGAGAAGATGGGGGACCAAAATGGAAGAGAGAGAAAATCAACCTTAGCATGATGGTAACAACTGTGGGAGACGTGATGAGCCAATAGTGTACCAGAGTAATGCTGATATACTCATCTCTCCATCAGAATTCATGCCTTCATATACTGTAAATTCCCTTTGCTGTGCACTGTACAATATAGCTGCTTTTTCATTACCAAGATTCTTTACATCCAAATCAATATGTATTGAAAACAGGTATTGCATGGATTTTGCTTTTTAGTATGTTTTTCCCTTAACCGATCAATATTAGCTCTGCATGTTTCACTTCCTATCTTGATACAACAACTTGGGCACAGCTGTTTCAAGGTTGCAATTGATGACACTTGTACTTCTATGCATCTCTAGAAATTGGAACCATACAGTGTTGGTCTTATTGTAAGGTTGTCTTGGATAATATAATTTGTGTATGTGTAAGGCTGAAGAGATATGTGTGTGTGTCTGTGTATGTATCTTGCAGTACCTGATTAATCTGATTAACAATATCCATATCAGCAGCACACTGAGCTGAAAATATTTGGGGATTCATTGGACAAAAACTGTTCAGTATAATGTATTATTAATTAATGCACATATATGAATTCCATATTGGCATTGCAAATAGTATGCTACCTATATATGTATATATACTATGTGCAAACCTTTCCATAAAACCCTTTTAATTAAAATGATTTGAATATATCCAAATTCATTTTTGGGTTCCTCAAAGGGGAACACAACAAGCTGCTACTTTTCATGACCATATTGGTTGTAGTCTACCTTGCCTGCATTAAGTCATAATTGTCAGCCAATGAGAGTAAAGGGCATGAGGGTAAAGGGATTACCCAGCATGGCATCACGGCATTAAACCCGAAATTGGCATTCACTTTAACTGTTGAAAACGTTGTCACGACGATGCATGACCTTTGGCTTGTGGATAAGCTCCAGCATTTCTGGGTGGTCATGGAAGTGCCAACGCCCAAACCCCACCGTGGGTCCCTTCCTGCTCACAGGTAGAGAGGCTGCCACTCCAAACCCAACATCATGGGTTGGCATCCGTTCATGAAATGATTCATTTCGGATGCTTCATTCGAGGTAGCCATGACTGACACGACACCAGCTGAGACCAGAAAAACGAAATGTCTTGATGTAATTGTTCTTTGCATGCGGTCAGGTTTTCTCTAAGGGTCACACTTGACAACCTTGTGATACAGTCACCGAGTGAAGTGAACTGAGGTGTGTGTGTGTTCCTGTATTGTGTGAGGTGTTCCTGAGGTGGGTGTGTTAATGAGGTGTGTGTGTTCCTGTAGTGGGATCTGTGTGAGTGTG
Organism: Hypomesus nipponensis; assembly: GCF_054491055.1. NCBI lineage: Eukaryota > Metazoa > Chordata > Actinopteri > Osmeriformes > Osmeridae > Hypomesus > Hypomesus nipponensis. The sequence continues at coordinate 3,081,511 of NC_140370.1, forward strand.
TGTATGTGTGTTTTTTTGGAAAAGGAGGATGTGGTTTAGTCAAAAAGACCAAATAAATGTGTATGATCCCTCTGTTCCACACTCACACAGACTAAAAATACCATTAATTTGTGTTGTCAGTGATGACACAATGCATATCATCAATATCTGAAAGATGCAATTGTCAAACAAGCCCTTGAAGGCTGCAAAGACGGAACACTGCATAATCCCTTCTCTGGAGTATCCACTGGGCCACACATTCATTCTCTGATGTTAGAGTGCTCTCAATATTTAAATTAAACATTATACTTTCATCTTTCAACCCGGTAACACGCACTGCTGAATAGTAATATACTTGTCACCCAACATCAACACTGTATCACCCAATAATTTTTGGGTTATATTCGGTAACCCTTTCTGGCAAAGGCATTCCTGTCATTCATTCACTTATATTACGAAATAAAAAGGATGTCCCTAATGGGTTCATCTTTCTCATTGATCATTACAATTCATGGCCATGACAGATTAGAATAGAGTTCTGAGAAGAAGATTGAAAAGAATATAACGCACTGTAGAGTAGCAGGAATATGTTTATAAAGCTGGAACGCGATACAATAAAGCTGGTGAATGATTGCACTCGTATTAAACATTCCTTGAGTACAATAGGTAAGATTTGTTTGTATTAGTTTTGTCCCTTTTTAAACATGTTGTTTAAGGTAATAAGACTTTGGCAACACAGACAGTTTAGTGCCAGCAGAACGTTTATGTCAAGAATTATTTGGGGGAGGGGCCTGCAAATTTCCAGCCAATTACAATCAATCCTGTTTCAGCCAATTGCCTTGGGCGAGATGGGACTTCCTCCTGGGCTTATTGTGAAACCACAGTAAATCAAATTCAAACTGGAAGATAGGATGGAAGGTCATGCCCCTTTGAGACAAAACTTGGACCCCCTTGTGGCCCCCTAAATGTAAAGTCTGAATAATTCAAAACATGGTCTCTTGCCTGTTAATGTCTGCAAAGCAGTAAAGAAAACAACATGACAACAGTAATGTTTACTGTAACTGGCCCCTTTAACAGTACAACTTGCCCCCCCCCCAGTCAAAATGGTCTAGAACATCCCCTGTGGTAGAGGAAAACTGACGGTAAGAGGCAAAGGAAGTTTTTACATTCTAGCTTATCTTGCTGAGCTCACATAGTATGGTCTCTGAAATAACTCTGAAGAAGTGATAGTTACGGAGACCAGTGAATAATTATTTTCTCTAATAATAATTGCAGTGATTTACCTAACTAAGGTTTTCTCGGTTTCCACAGATGGGGCATTGTGTTAAAAAACATTTGTTTTGACTCTTGGCGGCAGATGAACATGACCCATGGTCCACAGGCTTCTCCAAACAGTGGGAGCTGTCACTGTTCTCAGTGTGCAAATAATAGGACTTCATCTCTAATCCATCACACATCATCAGCAGCCTCTCTCTCTTGTGTGCGCCTCACCAGGAGAACACTTCACACAATATCCATTCTGGATGTAAATGAACTCTATATTAATGCTAGCAAGGATAAGAAAAAAACGAATTTGTATTTCGGTCAATTGTGCAGTGGAACACTAGCCTGACGTTGTCATACTCATAATTCTCGTAAGAATATGAGTCTGATAACTCTCCGTTGGGCTGTAACTATGGGGCGTGTTTCAACCGAACTCGTAAAACAAATGCCTCTTCGCTCAGTTGGATAGACCTACAACCAATCAGAGCAACGTAATATGTTGTTTGTTGAAAACGAATTCAACGCAAGCGTTCTTTGGTGACATGGTTGATTACGTTACTGTTGATCATCTGTCCATCATCGTATAAAGCCCGCCCTGACAATTTCATTGGTCCGAACAGCTCCTATTCGGACATAGTTTTCCCCCAAACGTGCCCCCCAGACCTAGCCTGGTCCTAACCATACCCTCGTACATTTCATTTGTACAGAGGGTCTGGGTATCTCGATTGACAAACGATAACTTCCTTAAAGGCGGGTCCTCTGTTGAAGTTTAAAACTATTGGATCCGCCCAGAGCCACTCTGATTTGCCATAAACAATTGCAAGCGTTCGCCTTAGCCAACTCCTTCACCATTACTGTAACGGAGCTAGCAGCTGTTGCTGAAAAATCAAACTTTTCCCGAACCCTGTGGGGAGGAGGGCCACAATATCATGGCCACCAACAAAACTCAGCAAGGAATGTTCTTGCTCAGGGTTTAATCTTTATTCGGCAGCGTTGCCACAACCGCAGAATAGTTTCGCTCGCATCTTTCTCCGCCGCCATTACTGAACTACTCAAACAAGTGCACGACATTAACATCATCGTTCTCAGCCACTCCCTCTGTTCGCTGATTGGACCTACAAAAAATGTGTTTCTGGAAACCGACTTCAGAGCTGAGCTCCCAGACCTAGTACAGAAGCAAAATCCAAATTGAGCGGAAGTAGTAGGAGGGCAGAGCCAGGCTACTCCAGACTGGGGTGGCAGTCAGGCTACCCAAACGTGCCCCCCCAGACCCAACTTCCCGACCAAATTTTTGTGGGCGGGGATAAGTTGGGCTGGCAGCCAGGCTAGTGGAACACATGCCCCTACTGTAAAGAGCTCAGATAGCCTCTAAAGATTTGACCGTTCTATGGGTGAATGAAGATGGCAGACGATAAGATCATACAGTAGTCATTCATGGCAGCTGCTTATGGATTTAAATGCACATTTATTCATTTAGCAGACGCTTTTATCCAAAGCGACTTCCTAAAGAGAGCTTTACAAAAGTGCATAGGTCAATAATCATATACAACGAGATAGTCCCAAAAACATTGCGGGTAGCCAAAACATGAACCATCCATTGTGAAAAGCAAATAAGTGGCAATGGGAAGAAACGTAAGAGGATGTAGTCAAACAAATGAAACAACATGAACCTCAAAAGTGCAAGAGTGTACCTGTAGGAAAGCAGGCAACAATAATATAATTTACAGCGAGTACTAGTAGTTCAATCAGTAACAACTAACCAACAAGGGCCGGGTTTCGCACTTATATCGTTCTTAAAAAGCTATTAGCGTTAAGAGCTTCTTAGCGAATCTGGGAAACCTGGCCAAGATGCAACAAGTCCCTCAATAAGTGTCATTGTGTTCCTCGAGGAAATAAACTAACATCCAACAAATGGATAGAGCTTTAGTAGGTTACAATCGTTTTTAGTAGTTAGAAACTGGCTCAGAAACTGTAGAAGGTATAAGGTTTTGGGTTGACAATTATTTTTTTTCTCCAGTGTGTCATAATAACCACTATCACCCTCTAGAGTAGAGATAGCAGCATCAATGCTGCAGGCACAAGAAATAGCAAGCCCGACTCGGTGCTGACCTGTAATACGCGCAATACTGAAATGACAGTCGAATGGCAGCATTTACATTTTTATATTCTTAACAAAAAATACACTTTATTTCAAGATGAATGACAAATTTTAACAACACGAATTCATCGTCCTGTGAGTTTAAGGAGAACATTTGCCTTTTGGATGTAATCTATACCGCACCTGTTGCTTGATAACAGCGCAAAAGCGCGACCAATTTTAATAGATTTAGATTTTTTTGTGAAACAATGTTGACCATTTTCCAATAGAACATACCGTCGAAACTGTCATCAAGATCATGGATGAATATGAGTTTGATTCTAATGCAAGCTGCAATTTATTTAACAATGAGTCCTCAAGGATCGACACCAAATTTTCAGCACCTATCATGGTGATCCTGGTGATGATGATGGTGACTTTTGTGGTGCTTATTGTTTTGGGGAACGCGTTGGTCATATTTGCCTTTAAAGTGGACAAGACTCTGAGAAGGCAGAGCAACTACTACTTTCTGAATCTGGCAATATCAGATTTTCTAGTCGGTAAGTATCCTTAAATTACAGCTGGCTTTTTTTTCTGTATTTACTATCTTTTTTCCCTTGTATATAAAAAAAAGTTATATTCTGTTCTGCTTCTCACCCCCTCTCTCCCTGTCTCTCTCTTTCACACACAGATATGTATGAAGAGAAGAATATTGATTTCATATGATAATTTTGCTGACTGACAAGTCTATTTGATATCCTAATCCTCTACTCTAATGGTCTCCCAGGTGCATTCTGCATCCCTGTGTACATTCCCTACATCCTGACAGGCCGTTGGATGCTTGGCCGGGGTCTGTGTAAGCTTTGGTTGGTCATGGACTACCTTCTGTGTACCGCCTCTGTCTTTAACATCGTCTTAATCAGCTACGACCGCTTCCTGTCAGTCACCTGTGCGGTGAGTGCACTTCTATTACTCCATTTGATAAACCCCAGTTGTCCTGTCGTCTTTCACTCAATTCAGTGTATTGTAGTGAGTGGACCGTCTTATCTCTCTGTTTCTTTCAAAGACCTCTATTTCATTCAATGCCAGCCCCTAAGAGCCATGAAGTAAAAGGTCGAAGTTAAGGGCTGAATTTCAAAGGTGAAGTGATCAATAATCTTCGTCCTTAAGGCCACCCATTTGTCAACAATGGCCGTCTGTTCGGGGTATTTTTGTGCGTGGGAGGGGTGGTGGTGGTCCCTGGCCCTTGGTGGGGCTGATGCTCTGCCCATCTGCACAGGTTAATCATTCCTGACCTGCTTAGACCCAGTGCCAACTCTCATTATAGCCCTCTTGATAGTAAAAGTCGCATTTCAACTTTAGGACTCCTGTCCTTGACATGACAGAACTCCAAATCCTTGTTCCCCCCACACCGTTGACTGACACAGTCCTGCATCAACTCTACTTTCAGCCTGGCATAGGTGCACAGTTGGAGCACGATCAGTTATCTGTTTGCCTCTCGAGTCCATTCTGATTGTGTCAGATTGTGAACACGCCAGGTGACTAATTCAGATCCTCTATGTGTTTTCACCCCCAAGTCCTCTTCTGAGGTTGGGCTCAGTGCGGTAGACAAAGACAGAGTGTTCTGGCAACCAAACACTTAACATCAGAGCAATGAATACAAATGACATCCGAGAGGCTCCACTTTAATCCACAAGACATTGGCTTTGATCATAGAGATTCTTCTCTGTCTGCTCTGCTCCCTTCAATGCTTTGTGTTCAATCAGACCACAGAGACATTGTTGGCAGTAAAGAAGGATTTTTTTACTTGACAGCGTTTTTCTTCCAACAATGAAAGGGCAGTCAGGGAAGGGCATGTGTCCCACTGCAATTGTGGACATAAAAAATTGAGATGGACATGTTGGCTCTGGCTACGATCGACCAGGGACAACTTGTTGTCTAGCATACACACATGGACGGTTTGTGTAGAGAGTGGTGCTTGGAGTAGGGAATGAGGAGCTCCAAGACATAACACTGGAAAGCGTTTTCATTTCAGCTACGTGTTATGTAATTAAGGAAGTTACCAGTTTCCAAATGAAATATTGGATATTTAACTAGGCCATAGATATCTTCCTAACAAGGCTACTGTAAGTGACCAGACACAAATCTAAGTTGTTTATGCTCAGCTCACTAATATTTCAAGGTATAAATCAATACAATTTATTGTTGTCAACCCATCTTCCGTTTATAAGAAGCCTACTGTCTCAACAGACATACATTTGAAAGCTTTCTCCTGTGAGATTACCACTGTATGTCATCTTGTTTTTTAAAGCATAGAAACTTGATCTAGTTTGAGGGGTTCAGTTCGAAGGAGTAAAACAGGAGACAGAGGAGGTTTGGAGTAAAGCTGCCAGCTCGACCACAATGTTGACAGGAAGGGCGGCCACATTAATGGAGAAGAGCCTTCCGGGTGGTATTTGAGTGACTTTGTGTTTAATCGATAGCAGACCATTCTAGAAGAACAAACAAAAGAGTTCCTTATTAATGTGTTTTGTGAAATGCATTTGGTCCAGTGTGACTAATGGAATCAATTTAAAGGTAGGCCTGTGGTATACTGTATGACCATACAAACTACCACAAGCTTGTATTCAAATTGATTTATTCTCACACACTCCATTACGTTTTAGTGTTTCTGTGAAAGTAAGGAGACTTGTGGTCATAGGTTTTATTTTTTTTTCTAGGTTTTAAAACTGGGGGTGCAAAGGGTAGAGATTATTTTTTTGGCTAACAAAAGGCTAAAAATGTATAGTAGATCTTATTATTTTAAATTAATAATTAAGTACAACAAACCATAATAGAACATACAACTCTAAGATCACTTAAACATTTTTTTAAATCATTTAATCGTTTTTTGATACTGAAAGAATTGACAGTGACCTCCAAATCTGAAGCCATGGTTATCGACCGGAAAAGGGTGGAGTGCCATCTTTGGGTCGGGGAGGAGATCTTGACCCAAGCGGAGGAGTTCAAGCATCTCGGGTCTTGTTCACGAGTGAGGGAAGAATGGAGCGCAAGATCGACAGGCGGGATCGGTGCGGCGTCCGCAGTGATGCGGGCTCTGCATCGGTCCGTCGAAAGGCGAAGCTTTCTATTTACCAGTCGATCTACGTTCCTACCCTCACCTATGGTGAGGTGCGTGAGGTGGCTCGGGCATCTGATCAGGATGCCTCCTGGAAGCCTCCCTGGTGAGGTGTTCTGGGCACGTCCCACTGGGAAGAAGCCCCGGGGAAGACCCAGGACACGCTGGAGGGACTGTCTCTCGGCTAGCCTGGGAACGCCTCGGGTTAGGGTTAGGGTTAGGTAGACCAGGAAGAGCTGGTGGAAGTGGCTGGGGAGGGGAAAGTCTGGGCCTCCCTGCTTAGGTTGCTGCCCCCGCGACCCGACCCCCGGATAAGCGGTAGATGACACATGAAAAAGTGACACATTGCTTTGCCAAATTAGCTGTGTATGCATGCAGAAACATGTAGAAGCAATACAATTTGGTTGTGGATTGACTGCTTTTTTAAACACAGTATCCACAGTATAGGCTACTTGTAACATTTTCACATCATAATAAGGTCTTACTGTTTACTTTCATTGGGGTTTTCTCTTGGAGTCAGGACTCAGAGTGACACAAGTCATCTTCCTTTAACAAACATATCTGTAGAAGCTACTCATGTTCAGTCAATTACATCACTCAGGCATGTGTTATTTTGTCAGATAGATGTTGGTGGCGCTGTTGATGCGCGCACAGCTGTCTAGTACTGTCGCACCCAACCTTAACAAATGAGCACTGGAGTTTATATCACTCAAACTAATGTTTCATATTATAATAATGATTTGTTCACTCAGTTCACATTTGCTTAAGGCAAGCGTCATTTTTTCATAGCTGCCATCTTAACATGTGGAGTATAAATGTAAATGGGACATGAATCCTGTTGATAATGATAAACTGTTGATAATGATAAAAAATAAACAAATGCTATTTGCATTATCACAAATCATGAGTGTGAAGTTTATGTATTGAGCATAATGTAATTATTAAACATTTAAAAACATTTCACCAATAAGTGTCGGAATAAATGAGTGAAGCCTAGTTCTGGCATGGCACTCAGGCAACGTGCATCCTTCCGCTCATCAACTACACCTGTGTTAGCCTGCTTCAAGATCATTGGACTACGTCTGAGAAGGTGGCAATATAATGCTTCACAGCTACACGTACACTCACTCCCGGTTTTTGTATAATTGTGCTGCTGCCACCCTCCACCATCCCCATCTCCCCCTTGTTGTCTGTATGTTACAGATGTTATCCATCAGGGGGTGTTACTTTTTTTATCTCTGGCTCATATTACATACATTTATCTATGTACGTTGTTTGTTAATGGTAGAGGCAAGTAGTACTCCTCTAGACTCTTGTTTTTTTGTATCAAGTCTTTTTATCCTACTCACTTATCAGCCTCTCGTCTAGGCCTTCAACACCCAAGATCCAAAGTGAAAAGCCTCTCCCTCTAATCATCTCTCCTCTTTATGCTCTCTAGATGACTTATCGTGCCAAACAAGGCATGACTCACCGAGCCATTGTGAAGATGGTGGCTGTCTGGGTGTTGGCCTTCCTGCTATATGGCCCTGCGATCATCTTCTGGGATCTGGTTGTTGGCCACAGTTGTGTGCCAACTGATAAGTGCTTCGCTGAGTTCTACTACACCTGGTACTTCCTCCTGAGCGCCTCCATGCTGGAGTTCTTCTCTCCCTTCATCTCAGTCACCTTCTTCAACCTCAGTATCTACCTCAACATCCGCCGGAGGAGGCTCCTACACAACAAGGAGGAGGCCCACGCCCGGCCCCCAGCCGTCTCTGCATCGGGGGAGTGCAGCCGTCTGGCCTCCCTCTTCTCCCGGAAGTTGGCGTTGGGGAAGAAGCCCTCTGCGTCGGGCGAGAGGGGCTCAGGGTCCTTCCACTCCCAGTCCTCCCCAACCCCGGTGGAGAAACCCGAGATGTCCTCGGCCAGGCGGGGCCAGAGCAGCCGGCTGTCCAGGGACAAGAAGATCGCCAAGTCCCTTGCCATCATCGTGTGTGTGTTTGCTGTCTGCTGGGCTCCATACACTCTGCTGATGATCATCTGTGCCGCCAGCCGGGGGAAATGTGTCCAGGAACACGGGTATGAGGTCACCTTCTGGCTTCTGTGGTTCAACTCGGCCATTAACCCATTCTTGTATCCGCTCTGCCACAGCAGCTTCCGGAGGGCCTTTGGCAAGATTCTCTGTCCCAAGAAACGCTTCACTCAGTCCCAGACTGACGCGTCTGTTGCTTTAACAACACACCATAAGAACAGCTCGTGAACACATCCGTTTCATTCTCACTTTCATCACACTTGGAGTTGGAACAAAGCGTAGTGTTGTCAAACTGACTAGTGTTACCTGTTCTGGAGTTTGTGTTATTACCCTTTCAAAAGGTTTTGTGTGTTAAGATGTAGGAACGTACTTGTGTTTCCTGTGGTCCGTGTCCACAGTTAAAACCTGTGTCGTGTATTTATCCTGCTCACTGGGCACTTCATCATGTTAGCCAAAAGTAGTTTTTACTAGTTACTGTAAGGAAAATTATTTCCAAATACAGGTTTTTGGGCCATCAATTAAAAATGCATGCTTTTCTCACCAAAGTAGTATTATCAATATTTGATGGAAAGTGCTCAATATTCAGTCTGGGATTGGATCCAATATCCTCAAGATGGGATATGTTCTAATGTTGTGAGCCTCAGTATGTAAATCAAGTGATTGCGGGCACAAATAGGACTTTGCAACCTTGAAAATCTTTTGGAAATGTTTCGTTGACATGGACTCATTGTACATGCAGTACTATCAGCAGTGTGACAAGACTGCTCTCAGCAGAAGTTGCTACCGGTTGGTCACTGCCTCCCTCTACTGCCGGAACATTGACAATGCTTAAACTGTCACACTGTTCACTTGCTTGTGTGGATTTTGAAATGTTGGTTTGCGTGACACAATATGACCATATAAACAAATAAAATAAATGAAACCTGTTACCTGAAAGACAAGTTAGATTTTATACTTTCATCTTGCATCCAGAATTTTTCATTTCTTGGGGAGAAACTTGAGCTTTGGATGTCTAAACACCTTTCCGACCACAAGATGTCACCGTTTAGCTTCATATGTGTTGCAGGCTACAATTTGTGGAGTAAGTTTGACAATGAGTTAAGGTCAGTGTAGACTTGTTCTTCTTAAATATTTATTTGATCTGTATTAGGTAACACGAGGGAATTTAGATTTGGGATCACTAAGTCTTAGGGTCATTATCACTCTGCAACTGTCCACAGAACTGGTCACATCCCAACCTCATTGAACAGGAGCACAATAAGACCTAATCCTACAAACACATTAGCAAAATATTTGTCAGCTCCCCACCTACAACTTTGAAGCTGGAGTTGTTGTCGCCGTGGTTTCCAGTTTGGTCAATTCAGTACCAGTACTCTGCTATGTAAAACATGGAGGTCGAAACAACTTGGGAAGATCGTTCAACCCAACCTTTAATTTTGGGTCTACAAAATTGTGTTTTTTGTTTACCTTTGAAGTTACACCCCGCTCCCCCGAACAAGTAAAACGGTGGAATTGGGTCAGTGCTGTGGCAAGCAGTTCTCGCCCCCCGACAAGAGACCTTTCTTGTTAGGTTTGATGTGCGGAAGAATTACTGAGGGGCAAAAATCAGTGCTTTTCTATGATGGATGAGTTCGAGTTACATGTAATATATTAGCCTGGGTTCTCGCTGGGTGATGAGTTATTAGAAGTGTAATTACACAGTCATGGTGGACTGGGACTGGGGACGTCTGCAGGTGCCCGGGGGACTCCCAGAGGGGACTTGCATTGCTCAAAATGTTGCCACTGGCCCAGTGCACATCTGTGTCTCTGGTCAGGTGCTGTGAATAAGGCCGCAGCTGCAGGCACAGCACAGGCCTCTACTCCCCTGGCTCCCCTCCTGCCCGCCTGCCAGCCCGCCTGCCTGGCAGGCTGGCTAGGTTCTGCTGGGGACACACTTGTAACCAGAGGGACCCCACCCCTTCCTCAGGGACAGGATAAGAACTGCAGCCGTCAGCAATGCACTGAACGTGGCTCTCATGCACAAGATATGAATCTATTAGCCAGGAACTGTGATACTGGCAAGAAAATGCAACTTTTGAGTGTGTTGAGCGATTTAACAATGCTCGCCGATAGACCTGGACAGTACATTGTAAGAGTCCTACTTAGTCTACCTAGCCCTAGGATCCGTTTTGATCTTCAGTGTTAGTTTACCTGCACAAACTTGTTTGATTGATATGATGACATCTCTGTCATCTGCATGGATAACCCTTTGTATTTTAACTGTTTGTCTGTGAGTGATAGTGTAATTTAGTGCATTCACAAGTGTTTGTGGGTTTACAACTGAGTTGTACTGTGTGTGTGTGTGTACAACTGCAAGTATGTGTTTATGAAGGGTTTGCATGTCTGTGACCTCAAGCAATGTGTCTGAGAGCTGAGACCCCAAATGGAGTGCACCTGTGCCCCTTAGGTTTATGGAACCCATTACTGGAGGGGGAAGGTTGTGTTCAGAGGTAGCATGAGGCCTTTATAACACCCTCATGACAACCACTCCAAACAGTTAAACTCTCAGAAGTTTCACTACAGCCCATGGATACCATGACTTAATGCTGGAAACTTCTGTTTCAAAACTCCTCAAGTCCAATAAACACAATAGGAACAGAACTCAAATTTGTAATAAGTTTACCTTACCAACTTTACCTAACGGTACTTTTCTAAAGTCATAATCAGGTTAAACAAATACATATTTTATTGCATTCATCTATCCTTCATTTACTCAAGGGGAACCTTTGAGACCGTCTAGGGAGTTTTAAAACAGACACAGACACTGTGTCTCCTTAAAATTCTACCATTTCCTTCCTTCCGTTTTTCCTTTGCTTTTTCCGGCACTCTGTTTCCTGACTGGAGATTAAATAATTCCATTGGAATTCTCTTAGGATGGGTTCCCAGCACTTGGCAATTAAACAATTACATTTAATCAGCATGGGGCGACGCTTCAAGTCACCCTCATTTCAGACGTTGATTAAAAGCAATTCTGTAGTGGTTATTGCAGACGACTTTAGAAACCGCGGTTCATTTGGGTTTACTGCATTCGAGAGGTCAGATTGGATAGTATTATGGCTGGTTCACTAGTCGTGGAGCGCTATCTCTTTCTCACTCTCTCTCTCTCTCTCTCTCTCTCTCTCTCTCTCTCTCTCTCTGTCTCTCTCTCTCTCTCTCTCTCTCTCTTTGATTGGTGAGTTAAGTATAAGATAAATGGCTGACTCTCACAGCAGATTCCTCAGTAAAGTCCCCAGCCATATGTAGTTAAAATATTCGAATGCACTCGCCCCTCAACACAATGGATTCCACTAAACAACAGGCGCCCATTTTCCACATTCTCCAGATATCTATGTTCGTGTATGTGCACAACCGTATCACTGTGTGTGTCACGATGTGTCTGTCGTTGTGTGTTTGAAGTTAGGATGAATCTGCATTCACACCAGACCTTGCAATAATATCTCAGTGCATAATATGGACCTGGGAATGGGGGAGGGAGGGGGCTTGAGTGAGAGAGCGAGTGGATGTGTGGCTGCCCACCTTCTCCCCTCCACGACATGGTTGAGGAGACGTGACGGGGGCCCAGGCCCAACCCCCTCCTTTGAAATCCAGGTGTCCCTGTTTCATAAGACCCCCCCCTGCTGGCTCTCCAGCCCTCTTAATTAGCTGCTTCCTTCAGCTGGCACCCAGGCCTCCTAACATCAGGCCCTGGCCCTTTGTTGTTGCAGGAATCAAGCTCACTCTGGATCTCGAGCTTTTTAACACAGATGGATATATGGAAGAGATCGGTGGGTCTGTTCAAGAGGGCTACTAGATAGACAAAGTGTGCAAGTTCCTCGCCTTGGACGAGATGGACAGCTGAGCTAAGTGAATAGAGAATGAGCAGCAGACCGATAGATGGACAGGCTCAAGTCAGATACATTCATGATTTTCACGTGATGAATTCAAATATAAATACATTAATACGTTTTCCCCTTAGTTGGAGAATGTAGCCCCAGTCCAGGGTGTACCACAGTAGCTCTGTAACAATACTCTCTTCTAATGACATTCCCCCTGTAACTCCTTGCCTGTACTCTTCTCAAGGGAGTAGCGCTACGAAAAGTGATAATTACATGAAATATACATAGAGAATAAAGGGAGCATGTTTACATAACCAGGCCCATAAATATCTGACTGAGAAGACATTGTTCTCCGACTTCTTTTAAGCAGATCTCCCAGGGATGCCATTTTAATGACATGATGGTTTAAAGAGATGCTGCTCCGTCTCGCTCCATATTTAATTAACTTTTCCTTTTCTGACACAGAGGGAAAAAAAGAAGAAAGAAAGGCATGATAGAGACAAACACACGATAGTGAGGAGACAATAACAAATAGCTGAGAGAACAGAGGGGGGAGGCAGGGGAAACACGAGAGAAGACCTTGTCACGCTTTTGTGAGCTGTTTACAATACAAGACATGTAAGAGTGGAGGGAGGGAAGGAGAGTAACAGAGAGAGAGAGGGAGAGACAGAGTGGGAATGAATCACAGGGAGAGAGCAGATAATACAATGTGTGAGCGGAAAAAAAAGGCGGGTGGGTGCAATGATATAGCTAAGCAGGGAGGGAATGGAATGTAAATGGGGGTGCCAAAAAGAAAGCAAGAGAGAAAGAGGGAAGGAGATAGAGGAAGAAAAGAGAGTAGGGGAATGAGGCCCTCATCTCCCAGGAGACTCCATTAAGGAGCATTTCCTAGTTCACCAATGAGTGAAAGAGCGAAAACAAATGACAAACCGGTATCATGAGGCAATGAGATTACCTCGCATCCCAGCCCCACTAAAGACTAAACAAACAGAGACAGAAATAAAACCAAACAGAGAATACCTCTATTGTAGTTTGGCTTCCCTACCTCTGTACTTTCCCCAAGAACAATGTGTACTGAACTACGCTACAGGCCAAAATCCTAAAAGGAAACATTGGTTTCAAACTGTCAATGAATCGGGTTGAGTCTTCTAATAGCTATATTCCTAAAGGAAAGTGTCAAGCTCTCTTCTCTATAACCTGACTTTTTTTATCGACAGTCAATGTACTGCATGAGGCCTTCCTTAAGCAAATGTACGTCAAGTCCACTACAATATGCCAGTTTAGTCTTAAAAAATACATTAACCATCGAAAGACCCACATTGTTAGTCAATGTATTTGATGGGATCCAGAACTTAATATACTTTACCTGGGGTTGTGTGTGTAGTACTTCCCACTCATGAAGACAGTTGTGTGTGCAGGCTGCATTATTGATAGAAAAACACACTCCTTCTTACTCTCCCCCTTTCTCTCTCCCTGTCAGATTTATTTGAGTCCTCCCCCAATCATGGTGGGTAGAGCCTGGAGACGTACAGGTTGACCTCACGTTGTCTATATTTTATATGACTCAGTGTTTAATTCATTCTTGAAGAAACCACAACGATTCAACAAGCTCCCTGCTTTAAGGGCCTGTCTTGTTGGGTTTGTGGAAGATGGCTGGCGGGGGAGACTCACCTTCAGCGCTCCCAGTTTTGGAGGCAGGGGGCATCATTAGCCACGAGGGTCGCGGGAGGGAGGGAAAGCGGAGGAGGGAAGAGCGATTGCCCTCATGGCCCCTGAGTAGGGGTGCGGGAGGACAACAACCAGAGGAGTGCTTCTTTCTATCATTTCAATATAGTTCTGGGATTGGTAAAAATGTGCCAGATATCATATAAAGTCTTTTTTATATTCAATCTTGATTCAAGGATGTCTATCCATTTAGCAGTGATTTTAACGTTTTCAAGTTTTGATATCATAGCCTAGTATAGTAGTTTAGTGTAGTCCAGTGTATATCATTTTGGCATGATACCGCCACCACAGATGATTGACAACACAGGGTGTGGTACTGTACCTTTATAAAACATGCTGTACAGCAAAGTGCCTGTTGGCTTTTTGTAGTGATGTTGTTCTGCCCATAATAGTCTGTTTGTGTTGGTGTTGTGGTATTTGATGGAGGATGGGATTTGACGGTTGCCAAGCTTTACTGAAACTCCTCCAAGACCTCAAGGCCATGTTCACAGCTCCAGATCTTTCTCCAATTATCACCTGAGATTCTTACTTGCCATCAACACCTTCACAGCCCTTGCAATGTATATGTCGGTTTACAGCCCTACTGAACATCCAGTTGTTTATCTCAGTATTCTTTCTTAGCGGTTTATTTCTGAATCTGCAACCAACTCAAAAGTTGGAAGTGAACCTGTACGTAGTTGTATCCATTACTGAACTACACAAACAGTGTCTGTAGAACTTCCTGTGCAAAACCGGCTTCTGTTCAGAAGATATTATGCTCATACAGAGATCATTTAAGTAATGTGTCTTTCCATAAAAACAGCAGACGGAATACGAAACGGAGACATATAAAAATCTGTGGAAGTTTTGATTTTGTCCACAGGAAGATGGGCGACGGAGAGACAGAGGCGTCCATTTTGACATGGTTTGTGGAGAGAAAAGATGGCTCTCTGGGTGAAGGGAGCCTCCAGTGTGAGAGATTGGGTTACCCCAGACGGTCCCAGTGGATTACCCCAGCCAAATGGATCTGGATCTCACGCTTGGGCGCACATATTGAATGCCATAAGAGGTCTCTCAGGTCCCCTTCACTGGAAGGAATGTTCCAGCTAACAATGTTGAGTTTTCACAAAAAAACAAATCCTCTCTGCGCCAAAAGAGGCGGACAAACCGCAAGGACAGAGGAGCACCAAGGACAAAGAGGAGGAGTCTGGGACGCTTGAACCTCTGTGTTTGCACAATGACCTGTTTTCGATGCATCGAATACAGTACCCCAAAAGGCTTCACGCAATTCCAAGGTATGCCTTTTAGTAGAGGTCAGCGATGTGCTTCAGTCCTGTTGACTGCTTGCTGTCAGACAGAGGAGGTCTGGATGTAGGCACACCCACGTACCTTCAGAGGAGTCACAGAGCTGGTAACCTCTGCTGGACACCTGGGCTCGCTCTCCTGTTTGATTGAAGAGGGCTCTGAGTCTTTCTGGCATGGAGGGTCACGTTGTGAGCGAAGCAGCATTGGGGTGACTCTAACAGCGGCAAGTGCCCATCAGCCCAACAAAGTTATCACTGCACAGGTTCGCTGATGGAGACTAGCCTACTTTGGGGGGATGTACTGTAAAACGATATTGGTTTAAATGAACCCTCGAGAGTGTCCCTGCCAGGAAAACCCGCCCACAAAGTCTGACACTTGGGCAGGAGATGGAGACAGTTTGTATTTAGTTGTGTGTGTGCATGTGTGTTTTGTGCTGCACTGAGCTGGCGGCGATAGTGAGGCTGCAGTGGTTCGGATACGCCTCACAAGTGAATTTAATTAAATCATAAATATGAGCTGGAGGCCGCCACCCAATTTAATGTAATTGATGGTGTGGGCCAGTCCATCTCTGGCAAAGCAAAGTTCTGGACCAGTTCAAATGCCCTTGAAGCTTATTAAAAGTGCCTGGCACAGGCAGATAGCTAGCAAAGTTGTTTAATGGATGCCCAGCTTGCATTCAGTGAGACAGTTAAAGCAGTAGAGATGGACTGTACCACTACTGATGTGGGCAAAGGGTTCTAATAATGACCAGGGATGCTCATTAAAACCTGCACAAGCTGTAGGCTACACTATACATGTGTAACATGATAATTACATTTATTCCCAAGACCCAGAGCTATTACAGTATTTGATATTGTACGACCTTTGCGAGTCTGTCTGACTGTACTTTAGTCTTAATGTATTGTACAAGACACACTTGACACGTAGCCTGATATGTATTGTTACACTGGGTGAGTTTTCCTGTTATCGTTCCTGTATGATGAATCATTTTTAAAGACAGACAGATGTTACTGCACAGCCTTTGTCCCACTCGGCAAAGGCAGAGAATCCTTCTATTGGTCCCCTGGAGTGCTGGCGCGTCCCTAATAGGCCTGGTGCGAGGGTGTGTAGAATGGGACCGCACAGGGTGATGGGTAATGGAGTCATTAATAACACAGACCTCCTTTCAGACGCTGATATGTTCGTTAGCCACGAGCCATGAGGGAACAAGAAAAAAACAAGGATGCGATGTGATTTAATGAAAACATGCTAAGTAAGCTATCGAGGATGATTGTGATTGCTGTCAAAGGTGGTGTCTGACTGGTTGCATATTGATTGACACACACACACACACACGGACACACAAACACACACACAAAGGACATTAGAGCCATTTTCTCATACAGTTTTAATATTTCCATCACATGTGCAACACAAAAAACGAGCTCTGCCAAATACAGAACTCTATATTTGTACAATACAATTTCATAACATCAGATATTACTGTCCTTTTGCTGCAGGAGATGGTGGTTTCCTGTAAACTGAGTACGAACAATTCTCAATCAAAAGGTCAAAACATTAAAGTTTCATACAAAAGTGCATCTCAGGTTCAATGAATGCAAAACATTTACATAACAGAATGATTTATAGTTGTGTATATCGCCACAACGGCTTCCAGCTTGAGCAGAGCAATGAGATTTTGAGGAAACAAGAGGAGATCGCTTAGGAGCTCGCCACGAGAGCCCAAGACACACGTTTCAAAACCCTATCTTTGGGTGGAACCTGTGGAATACATTGACGGCGCTTTTACCTTCCCCCCCCCCCCCGCCACAATGAAAATGGATTTACTCCCCATTGCAAAAACAAATACAGGGATGACAAACAGAAACATTTCCAGTCATCTCCAGGCTTGTACAAGCAGTAAACATTAATAACAGAAATGTACAGGTTGACTCAGGGGGTCTAGGGATCCCCCCGTGCACCGTCAGTCCTAAGGGGGAGGGGGAGGTGGCGGGGGCTCAAGGTGTGGGGGGGAGGGGAGGGGTTCACCCTTCTGTTCCTACACCCACGAGAGGTGCTAGCCTTTCCAAATCTTTGTCACTGCTTTTGCATATATCGGAGCACTGTTCCGTTAAGTTTTTTTTCACGCCCCCAAATTCGAGCTCTCTCCTTTGGAGAGTGCGTGGGCCAACCAGAAAAAAACCTCGTCTCGGCTGGTCGACTGGCAGCCATGTTGTTGCTGAGGTGACATTAGGGTACAGAGTGCCGATGATCTAGCATTCAGCCTCTCACTCCCCCTTCGAATGTGCGACACACACTTGTTGTGTGTGCGCTGACAAAAAGGGTCCTGAAAGAGTTTCCTGCTTCCAATGGCCTAGTCCCATTCTTGATTGGCACCCTGTTTCTCCAACAAGTGTGAATGAGTTCCATGTGGACCGATTGACAGTGGCATTGTTATTTTTTTCTTCCCTCTCTCTTTTTTGGGTGTGGGGAGGGGGAGGGGGAGGGGAACAAACGGTTGTAACTGTACACTGGCAAATACTGTATAAGATTGCAATATAGCTGGAATTAAGCAACACATGTAGAATTCTATATACAAACCAGACGGCCTCTTTTTCCAAGTAACGTTTGCTAGAATCTTTTTGTTTTCATTCTTTCAGCTTGTCTGCTAAGTTTTCTTTTTCTGAAGCTCTTTAACGTTGTTCCTCCCATGGAAACAGAATTGGAGCGCGAGTGGTCAGCAGGAGTCGGCCTTTGTGGTTCTCAGTCAGGTCTTCCGCACCTCTCTGTGCGACGCTCCTTCCCCCAAGGCGGTGACGACGGCCGCCAGGTTAGCTGCTGTGCTGGGTCAGCGTGTGGTTCTGCGGGAGACAAGAACGGAGCGAGCGAGATCAACAGCCGCACCGAAACGTTGCAGATGGCGTCGTTGTGAAGTCATCTCGTATACAACAAGCTCTTGAATTATGTCAATAATACAGTTTTATTGGACTTCCCATCAAAAGCCTTACATTTGTCTAGGAATTACAGCTCGTTTTTTCACAGCTAGGGAATGACTGTGTTGTGACTCTGGGAATGTCATCTTCGAACATCATGTGTGGGTTCGATTATCCAAATCCAATCAACCTGGACTGTGGTCAACCCTTTGAGCGGATCGATCAGGTCCTCTCCAGACACATGCCTGGTGAAGTCACTGTCCTGACACATGGACACGTGAGGCCTGACTACCTCTTGCATCTCAGTCCTCAGGAATACCGCCATCCAATCAATGGCTGTGACCATGGAAACAGCTCGCTTACAATGTAATACACAAGGTGTAATATATGATCAGCCACTGTGTCTTGTTTACCCAGACTAGATGTGTATTGTGTCGGTAGGAATGATAACTAGCAATTTAGGACTAGGGTTAGATTATTCTGGAAGAAATTAAACTTGTATTGCTCAGTCAGGAGCCAGATACATACAATCATTCCCATCCAATCTGTGGTGTTCAGAAACAAGCTGACATCATCTTGTTACGGGAGTACACTCATTATTGGACACATGCACTTACACACACCTTAACAGACTAACACACACACAGACCAACACAGGCACACAACAAGCACACAACAAACACACACACACACACACACACAGACCGTTGATAGTGGTTGCAGTGGGGCAGCTGTGCCAGGTTCTTTAAAGGGGCTGTGGACCAGGGGGTGTGTAACTGGTGTCCCTGGTGGGCAGAATCCAGGTCATCTTTTGAAGTGACTGCTAATCCCTTTAATGCAAACTACATGCCCCACTTGCTGCGCTCTGTTAAAAACACGGCCTTGGACTCTCTCGACTGGCATGGACTAACACACACCTGTCACACATTCAACAGCACGCATGCACAGACACACACACACACGCACACAGACATACACACACACACAAAAACCCACAAGCAAAGCTGTCTGTAAATAAGCAGCCATAAAATGGGCCCAGTTAAAAAAAAAAAACAGGTTGGGGCAGGCTATGTGACACAACGGTGAGTTTACCTCGGCAGTCACCTTCAGTGTTATTGGTGTGGCAAAACCTCTGGCAGGGCTGACATCTACTAGCCCCCCCCCTTCTCTCTCTTCAACCCCCCCCCCCCCCCCAGACCCCAACGCCTTGCACCCTTCACCCTTTCAAGTGCCTCCACATAAACCTTTTAAACACCTCCACGGCTTTCCTTTCAGTCGGGGCGATTACTTTCCGACAGGTGGGGTAATAAGCTATTTGACGGAGGGGTGGGGGGGTGGGGGGGGGCAGGAGCTTGACCCCTGCAAGGGTTAGTAGAGGATCGCTCAGGCCCCGCTCAAAAAGGGGGAGGCAGTGTTCCTCTCTCTCTCTCTCTCTCTCTCTCTCTCTCTCTACCCCTCCGCTGAAATAAAGCTCCTTTAAGTGAGTCTGGGATGAGGCTCCCTACGGTACGAACAGCCCCCCCCCCGCCATCCCCCACTCCCGGTGAAGACATCCGTGGCGTTGCCGGGGAGGGACAGGAGCACGGCAACCTTCTTAATGAATGCGGCCCATTACCCGCCAGCCGGGCTCCTCGGAGGCTCCCAGAAGCCCCTGCAGTACGTGACTTCAAATGGCAGGATATTGACACGGAGCGCGCAAGGCGGCTGAGAAGAAATGTGTGTGTGTGTGTGAGAGTGTCTCTTTCTCTCTGTGCGCTTGCATGTGTGCATTTGTGTGTGTGAGAGTGTCTCTTTCTCTCTGTGCGCTTGCATGTGTGCATTTGTGTGTCCACACAGAAGAGTTGGCGCGACGCGCGCGCGCGCGCGTGTGAGCGTGTCTGTGTGGACCCCAAAGGAACGTAGCTCCTTGGATATAATGTAGGGCTCGTAGCAGCTATTAGAGGGGAAAATAACCCCTCTGGGGAATGTCCACCCCCCTTTCCCAAACTCCCCAACCCCCCCAGCATATACCAGCTCTGTCTGACACACGCTGCATTCTACCTTTTCCCTTAAACATGCCAAGAGTTTTCTCACTGAGGGCTTTTTCTCAAGGACGGTGTTAAACGACTTCAGTGGCACCGGCAGCCATGCAGGCTGCAGGGAAATAGAAGAAAAGGAGGGGGGGGCTAAAAGAGAAAATGATACCTTTACCTCTGTGGATATTGAACTCTGCAGAGTGGATATGCACTGTTCTGAAGGGGAGGGTGATGGGGGGAGAGAGAGAACGAGAGAGAGAGAGAGATAAAAGAAGACCTCAGAACTCAACTTTCTGCTCTTCTCACATTCCTCCACATTTGTTTCTGCCAACTAATGTCTACCAGTACTGATGCAGTGAAGTAGTCAGCTATTTGATCAACTAAAAACTGTCCGAAGAAACCATTTCAGGTTATTTCAAACTGCAACAGCAGACACCATTCCATCAAATTAAGTAAGTTTCCAGAATACAGTATGGGCAGCAACACTTTACAATTAAGTTAAGTTGGTCCCTCCCTCCCTCCCTCCCTCCCTCCCTCCCTCCCTCCCTCCCTCCCTCCCTCCCTCCCTCCCTCCCTCCCTCCCTCCCTCCCTCCCTCCCTCCCTCCCTCCCTCCCTCCCTCCCTCCCTCCCTCCCTCCCTCCCTCCCTCCCTCCACTGTCCCTCTACTGACCACAGCGTGCCACTGCAGTGTCAAGGCTGCGGCTGAGGCCAGGTAAGCCACCTCAGTCAGTCCTCATCTAAATTCAATTGGGCCCTGATCAATAACACGGCGCAGCCCCACCTCTTGGCCAAGGCTGCATCTCCCCTCCCACCACCACCCCCTCCCACTCCTCCTCCCCAGGCTGACTCCCCGCCACCGTTAACCCCTCCGCACACTTTCATCTGATTACATCATCCTGCTGCAACCTCCTCGGGGGTGGTGGGGCGGGGTGGGGGTGGAGGAGGGAGGGGGGAAGGAGGGAGCAGGAGGCGGGAGGGAGCCAGCCTGGCAGGGGTACTGTGTGCCCATGCAAACAGGTGCAACATGTCAGAGGAATTTAACACCACCTGAAAGGAGGAGAGGACGACAGAGATGCGGTGGGGGGGGCCGGGAATGAGAGAAAGGTGTGTGTGAGAGAGAGCTTGAGACATAGACAGGGAGAGAGAGGGCGAGAGATAGAGACAGAGAAAGAAAGATAGACCGAGATGGAGACAGAGAGAGGGAGATACCGAGAGATAAACAGAGAGTCAGATCTAGAGAAGAAGAAAGATACAGAAAGATTGAAATGGAGAGGATGATCGAGATAGAGAAAGAAAGAGACAGAGATGGCGAGAGGAAGATAGAAACAGAGACACATGAAGAGAGAGAGAGATGGGGGCAGAGAGAGGGAGGGAAAGTGCAAGGTAGGCTAGGGAGCTGATTTATGAACTAATCATTCCTCACGTCGTCTCCCATTGCTCTGGCCCTCCGTCGATAGTGCCTGGTCTCCGGTGAAGCAACCGAGGTGTGGCCGTTACATCAGCTCTGCGGTGGAAAGCCAAACGAACCCGTGGCCATTCCAAGCCCCCTCTCATCTCCTCCCCAGGTAAAACCCCATTTCTGGCCTACAACATGACTAACAACACAATAGCCTCGAGCGCTCTCACAACTGTTGATAGGGAATCACGCCGAGGTATCTATACGAGAGCAGCCTATGCAAGAAACATTAGGGCACGTTAGAGCATAATTATCTGACAGTGTCCTGCAAAAATAACCCAGAAGACGTTTCTTTATTGAGTGATGAGCTGATCCAGTGAGCAATGTTAATGAGTGTCTCAAGGGATGTCTGGAATCGCACCAAGGAGAATGAGAGGTCAAACAAGGCTAGGGGGTAGGAACGGTAGAGACCTTACACCAGGGAAAGTAACACATTGTGGTTGTTAAAACACGTACGCTAAGCTCCGATTGAATGAAAAAAACATTCTGTATATTCCACGACTGGCCGTACTGTAAAACTGCAGTACACATATTTTTCTCCCAAAACTAAGTAACTCAAATTGGATTCGGCAAGCAAGGGCTTCACCTAAATTATGCGTTTGTCTGTCGATGGGACATCGGCCCCCTGGACCCTCGAGAATCACAAAATCTATAACTACTGTACTTCATCCCGCAATTTAGACAGAGCCAAGACATCCACCATTTTGTTGTTGTCATGCAGCCAAGCATATTGAGTTCTGGCCAGGCCCCCATGCATGTGAAAGCCCCGTGTTCCAGCGGGCTGTCCGAGGCCTGACAACATCTGGAGCAACAGGATCCAGCACAGCATCAGTTAGGAGTTTCAGTCGGAACGAGGACCACAAAGAAGGTGTCTTCAGATTACTGGTACGATTTGAGCACTGGGTCATCTAGATAGAGGGGTTCTGACCCCATGAACTCCCTCACTAGATGGATATTGTGTTCTGTTTGGTTTGATCTCTCGACTGGACGGATCGTCTGTTTGCTGTGTGGGCATGGTGTGCTCCTTGGATGCTGTCACAGATCTGTAACGGTGTCTTTGAGTCAGGCCTATGAATTCCCACAAGACCATCCCCTTTCCCTGTCTGTCTGTCTCCTCTCTCTCTCTCTCTCTCTCTCTCTCTCTCTCTCTCTCTCTCTCTCTCTCTCTCTCCCCCTCCCTCTTCTCTTTTTTCATTCCCGTCCCCCTCCTCTTTGTGTGTGATCCCCACTGCTGACCAGTCCGCTAAGGGTGTAATCCCTTCCTGCTTTGGCCTGGGGCCAGGCTCATGGCTGGTCAGTTTAGCCCACGAAGAACACAATCAAAAAAAAAAAAAATAGCAGCTGGCATTCTCCACAGTCAACACTTATCAGGCCACAGGGACGTTTGACCCCGGCCACTGTTTCGCCACGACCGGCACCGTCTCCTTGGTAACCAAGCGTCTTGTTTGAGGCGAGGTGTCTTGGGAGCAGTGGACATACAGTGCCGTGCAGCTAAGAGGCCGGGGTGGGGGTTCACACGGCTGACAGGGTCTTCCAGAACACTTTCTTCCTACATATATGTGTTTGTTTTCATCCCATAGCTGTGTCGCAGATAAGGGTATCAGCGCGACTAGACGTCTTAACTACCCAAACAAGCAGGAAATAATTTGGAGGTGTAACCAGCGAAGACAAACGGCCCTTTTTGAGGCCAAGTGCTTTGTTGCTCCAAATGATACTCATTACCTTGTCTTGTGAGACAAGTGAGTGGTACTAGAAATCCACGATGCAGTGATCCCGCTGTTTGACTGAGGTAGCAAAACAACTGCACAACTGCTGTGTTATTATGGGGCCTCATTAAGTAAGGGGAGAGAGGCAGATATGGGAGAGAGAGAACGAGGGAGGAAGAGAGAGCGAGACTGAAGAGAGATACAAACCGAATTGTAAGGTGATGCCAACACAGATGCCTTTCTGACTAAAATGAAGACTATGACTAAAGAACCCAATTAAGGGCTTTCTTAGGGGAGCCATCTTGGGAGGGGGGATGGGTCTTCCTGGGACGCCAGCCCTGGGCTACATCCTCTAATTAGACTCGGAGAGGGAGGGAGGAGGGGGGCGGGGGGCTGTGCCTGTCACTGGGAGGAAGATGGGGACCACGGGGCTCTGCATGTCAGTCCCCGAAACAAAACACAATTACTCTCACATTTAAGCACTTCAGTCACATGATGCCATGTACAGTGGAGCACTGGCACCCCCCCCCCCAACCCCACCCCGACACGCACACTCCACACACACAAAGATATACACACACAAGTCAGCGGCCACACACCAGCCGTCGCTAAACATCTAGGACAAAATCGGCACTGCTCGTTTGTATCGACTGGATAATGCGGCCTTACTAGAGGAGCTGAAAGAGGACAAAAGTGGGTCCTTCTGCTCTCACGGCTGCTCGCTCGATTCAATAAATGAGGGGCAGAATCCTAACGTTAGCCTTGACTAGTCATAATTGGCATTGTTTCATTCACTGCATTGTGTCTAATCATTGCACATTGTTGTATTTTTGATTTGTGAGGCAGTACATTTGAATGTTGCTTATTCTTAGCAGTAGTTTATAGCAGTTTCTATTCATAATCTAAATAGAAAATTAAGAAACTCTTGAGCAATTTGAATGGATTAAACCTGCTCTGCGTTTATCATGTGACACTTACGATTGTCCTGATCGCTAAGTTAGAAAAAGTCAAGTAAAAAAAAGTACAACACAAATACATATGTGAATCTATCTTATGATGGATTCCAGCAGTGTTCTCTCTTTCTCCTTTGTTTGGCTTTAACTTTCCCCAACGGTGCAGCAGAGGAAGAAGAAAAAAAGAACGCCTCAAAGGCTTCTGGGAGTTTTTTTGTCATGTCTCCCTCCAGACAGTGTGTTTGCATGCGCACATCAGACCCTGAGAGAGACAGAAACAAAGAAAGACAGTACACAAACACGTGCATGCACATACACGCGCGGAACACACACACACACACACTGCCACACACTCCGAGAGAAAACCTTCACAGGATCATTAGGTCTGTTGCACTGCTTGACTGTGTTTCACCTGCAGGTGTGGAACACAGTCACCTCATTGTGTTGTTCTTGATCTGCGGATGTTCATCCCTTTAGAGCACACACAGTTTGATCAGAAAGTTCACACATCATTATAAGTCATCTTAAATATTAATGACGGAGCATCAAACAAACTGTTATTTGTACACTATAAATTCTGTCACTCAGATTTTTTTAAGCGTTGACAGGACAGCGAACATCCTGGATGATGATTTAAGAAACAACTAGTTTATAAAGAGAAAACCGACATTCAGATGCCCGCGAGGCTTGTTGTACTTGGCAGATCAAGACATTCAGAGAGAGAGAGAGTTGTGTTTCAAAGCCACTGTGGGCCAAACAAATGCAGATTTGTACGACACGTTTGTGACACAAACCATAACACTTTTGAGAAATGGGGTACATAAGGTTAGGGGCATGTTCCAGATTTCATATTTTAAATGAAGAAAGTTCTATCAGTCTTGCATCACAGGAAATGTGTTTCCTTTGGTGAATTTTCTAAACACTGCAATTGAAAAATATATATCTTTATCTTTCCCAATGTGAGGATGACAGGTGTACCTGTTTACACTGACCCTGTGCCACGTCACCACTGATAAATAGTCTTAACTAAAATCTGGGAGTGGGTCACAGCTTGGCAGAATGGTCATGATGGGAAAGAGGACAGCCTCATTTGTGAGTAGGGAAGTAGAACATGATACAGACATGTTTCTGTCACATCTAGCTCTCATTAAGGCTGGCAGCTTTCGGACGCTCTTTGAAGGAATCCTTTTAAAAGACACTCCAATTAAGGTGCATGTCCTGTGGGCATGCGAGCAGGAGCAGTCAGCCTCCATACCTAGTCATTCTCCTTCTTCCTCTCTCCTTTCTTTTCCCCCTTCCTCCCTTCTTTCCCTAACTCCACTGGAGGACTCTGACAGGACTTACTCAAATCCCTTACAATCTGGTAGCCGCACTTCCACGGAATCATAATGAGAGCGGTGGAGGAAAACAAAGGGTTAAGTTGAAAAGGAAAGGGAGGAATCTCAATCCTGAGAATGTCGCCGTAGCTCGTTGTGTAACTTCGGTCTCATTGTCTGGTCTTATGAGGAATTGGGATCATCTGGAGTCCTCCAATCACACCCAGGCGGAATATCGCTAGCGGGACGATGATTAACTGGACTTGTCCGCTTTATAAATGAACGGCACTCATAGAAATGTCAGCTTTAAGCTGTGACTAATACAGGGCCGCTATCAGTTAATGAATCTGGCTAATTAATCCACCAAAGCTGCATTGTCAATGTCTCAGTCCCTTTACGCTATGAGAAAAGCTACAGGCGCTCAAACTAAAACGAAGGGGGGGAAGGAGCCAAAGTTGATGTTTTTGTGAGTTTCATACCTCCGCAGAGAATCTGAAGATGTCAGTCTGAAGCTGGAGGAGAGGAGGACTAGGGAGAGACTGGCTGTGGGATAAAGGAAGCATGTATCATATTTAAGATGGGACACACACACACACAGAAATGAGTTGTTTTGGGAGGTAGGTGGTGGGTTAGGGTCAAAAAGAACCCTTGTTAGCACAAATACCATACAGTTGGTCCTTGCCATCAGCTTCTCATGAAATATCTACACCCTACTCTATCTTTTAATGGGGGATGGGGGGATCTCTGGAGAGATAGACAGGAACGGTGGTCTTTGAGTCTCACAATAACTGAGAAAAAGAGAAAGGGGATGGGTAAGAAGAGTTAGAATTGTATAGAAAGAGAGAAAGAGAGAGACTGGAGAAAGAGACCAAAGAGACAATGAGAAAGACAGAGAGAGAGAGAGAGAGAGAGAGAGAGAGAGAGAGAGAGAGAGAGAGAGAGAGAGAGAGAGAGAGAGAGAGAGAAAGAGAGAGTCTCCTCTGGACTCAGGATTCTGGGGCAGACAGGCCCAGGAGTCAGTCAATCTGGCCGGTCCGAGGGGGGTGTCCGGGCGGGGGGTCCTGGGAGGGCTGATTAGACGGATGCTCTCCCATCATCCATCTCGACAGGCCGGCGAAAATTGGCTCGCCCCCTCGCAGGGTACGGGTTCACGCGGAGGGGTGGGGTGGAGGTTGCGAGGGTGGGGGGGCGGTGGGTAGAGGGGGGTGTAATCGGGATGGGAGGGGTGTTGGAAGAAATACCTGTCACAGTCTTTCGTCTGTTCCAGAGTCAAATTAATAAAATATCCCTTTTTCCCTTCTTCTTGTCTCCCTGTGCCTGCCGTGGCAGCCCTCCCCTCAGCCTCGCTCCGGCTCCCAGCTTGCGCCGCCCCTTTGACCTCTTTGGCTGCAGAGAGAGATGAGCGCGGCCCAGGTAGGCAGCCAGTGGGCCAGAATGTCAGGGAGGGAAGGAGGGGGAGGTGGGAGAAGCTTGCTGCTGGGCCCATGGCTGGAAGACAGCTCCACTTCACACAGACTGACAAACCCCAGCTTGGTGTCAGAGGGAAAGACGTTTCGGACGTGTGATCCATTCCAAAACAAGTACAGTAAACAAAACTATTTGGGAGCCACTGCACAAACCTGCACTGTATGCATCATGCAATATAGAAACAAGTTGGTATGAACCATAAAAATGAACTAACTACTGTATCAGACTATAAGAAAATCGTTCTTTTGACAAGGTTCATTCAGCAGTCTGGGTCAAAAACTGTATGAGTTACATGTTATCATCTCACTGCATTGATTGAGTCTGATAAGGTTGTGTGTTTATGTTTCACATAGAAAGAAGGATATAGAAAGAAAGAAAAAGAGAAGGAAAGACAAAGAGAGAGAGAGAGAGCAGGTGTAAGCGTGCGTGCACGCGCGCGTGTTTGCATGAATTCACTAGGGGGCTGCCTTTAGAGTGTTGCACACAGGTTGGGTATAATCACTGTCTTATCCCCCAACGACGACACAGTTCTCCTCTCACAACACCCTGTTTCACAACAAAGTACCACAGGTCTTTCATGTTTGCTCTTGCTTTTTCCCCATAGAGTGTATCACAATATAAGCACGCATGAAACAACCCCTCCAGGAGGTGGAGATCACTTCATCCCAAAAAATGTCAGACTCTCAAAAAGTATGAAAACATCCCCAGGTTATTTGAGATTGTTTACAGGTTCCTGTAACAACCCGGCTTCACACAGAACATTCCCGCCAACGAGAGTTCAACATGGGAGAACCACAGTGCAATAGCAACTGTTGGAAAGGGAAGGAGAACTTGATAGCTAGCTAGCTTGTACAAAGTTGAGGAAGAAACACAAGACTAGCTAATAGCCTTCTTGGACCACTAGGTAATTTAGAAGTAGTTTTATTCATGGTTGCAACCTCTGACGGCTGGTGGATAATGATTGTGTTCACCTTCCTCTTGGCAGACAACAGACTGTGTGTTTACTGAATCTCAATTCAAATCTCTGCCTGATCAATGGTGGGCTAATGCCCAGGACCCCCTTAGCCTGGGTAGATGCTAATTCTTAGTGCCTCAAAAAATCAAAAAATCCAGAAGTCCTGCAACACGTACTGACCACCAAGTGTTTTCCATGCTGCATTGACTCATGAATGCTAATAATGAACGTAGCTGGCAGTGAGTCTGTAGATGAGCGAGGTATATTCATCAGATTATTATATCCTTACCCTAACATTTCAGTCACACAAGGTAATAAAACAAGGGCTTGGATATGAGACAAGTGCCTTGTACTGGGTAGAGAAATTCCCTGAAGAGATGAGTGCAGCTTGAATACAAACAGACGCATTGAACTATAATATAATGTTGACAGTTCTCAAGTTCTCAGAGGGAAGGAGGGTAGGAAAAGATTGCTCGAAAAAGGATTATCCCTTTAACATTGAGAGTTCAACAGTCCAAATGCTGACTTTGTTGAAGGGCAGACGGACTGTCCCAACAGACCAAGACCATATTTAGCCATGAGGCTTCCTGTGTGATTGAGAACAGAGATTCATTCGTATTGATTCAACAATGTTTTGCCTTCATACAGCACGTATGTAATCACTCCCCCCCAAAAAGAAACGTCCTCTAATCCGCTAATTCCAGATATTTTAGCGCTTCACTGGACTAATAAGCAAATCAAATCATATCTGGTGATCGCAAATTAGTTTTGTAACAAACAGAAATAATTTCTTCTGAGTCTCTAACCCCAACCGAAGGGACTGGGGATGTAGTCAGAGCGTGGCAAATATGGTGCCCGTGGTGGTGTGTGTCTGTGTTTTTGTGAGTGTGTTAAACAAAGCAAATGGGTACAGTTGAAGTTGAAAATTCACTAAATACACTTAGGTTGAAGTCATTAATACAACTAATTTGAACCATTCTACAAAATTCACATTTTGGTGTTTTGGTGGTTAGTGCCAAGAAGTTTATATACATGGAAGTTGGCTGTGCCTTTAAAACAGCTTGGACAATTCCAGAAAATAATATTTTGGTTTTAGAAGCTTCTAATGAAGTCTAATCAATCTAGTCAATTGGCGGCGTACCCATGAATGAATGTTAAGGCTACTTTTAAAGTCATCATAGGAAATCATAGGAAAATCCAAATAAATAAGCCAAGACTTCAGAAAAAGTATTGTGGACCTCCGCAAGTCTGGTTCATCACTCGGAGGGAATTTCCACATGCCTGAAACTACCACGTTCATCAGAACAAACAATAGTACACAATTATAAACACGCTGGGACCACACAGTTGTCCTTCCCTCAGAATGGAGAAACAGTAAAGCTTGGTCTCAAATGAATCTTCCAAATGGACATTGACTCCAAGCATACTTCCAACGTTGTCTTAAGGACAACAAAGTCAAGGTATTAGAATAGAATTCACAAAGCCTCAATACAATACAAACATTGTGGGCAGAACTGGAAAAGCCTGTGTAAGCAAGGAGGTTTACAAACCTCATTCATTTACACCAGTTCTGTCGGGAGGAATAGGCGAAAATGTCAGCAACTTCTTGAGAGAAGCTTGTGGATAGCACAAGCAAATGTTTTGTGCTACCAAAAACATTTGACTCAAGTTAAACAATTTAAAGGCAATGCTACTAAATGCTAACTATGTGTATGCAAACTTCTGACCCACTGCGAATGTGCTGAAATAAATAAAAGCTAAAATAAATAATTATTTCGAAAATGATTCTGATATTTCACTTTCTTAAAGTAAAGCAGTGATACTAACTGACCTAAGACAAGGAATGTTTACGAGGACTAAATGTCTGCCCTTGTGAAAAACTGAGTTTAAATGTATTAGTCTGACATGTATGTGAACTTGCCACTTCAACTGTATGTGTACACATTTGTATGTGTTCAATGACGACTGTGTGTGTGTGTGGATTGAGGTGCACGTGAGGACGTGTTTGTGTTGGATGGTGGCTGGGCCCCTCAAATGTTGACGCCTCGCTTGAAGCTCTCACCTGTAGTTCTGTCTGGAAGAAGAACTTCTGAGGACACTGGGAGCAGTCGTAGATCTTATCTTCCTGGCCGTGCGCTGAGAAGATGTGCTGCTGGAGCTTACTGGCCTGGACGAACACTGCAGAGAGAGACAAGCCGACACAGGGAGAGAGAAGAAAAGAGAAAGGCAGAAGGAAAAAGAGGAGACAGTCATGGTTAATAATGTATTTTGAAGAAAAAAAAGGTTCTCCAGAGATTTCTGAGGTACAATATCAAACATTCAATCTATATCGAGGCCATCAAACATCTACAGTAGGGTCCGCATCGAGGTACAGTAGAACAACTGCTGTGATTTGTGAATTTAAGCTTTACATAGCATAGTCCATGCATAGTCTGCAGGGAAAATGCCGACATTTCAGTCATCTTAATGCTTCTACCGACACCGTAAAACTGGGATGAGTTAACGCAGAGAAGAATGACAGCTTTGATTTCAGCCATGGAAGCGGTTGTTTGAACAGAGTGGTCATAGGAGCCTCGCTGGAGCCAATGACTGTATAATGTTGTGGGAATAATGATGTTCTTTATTTAGAACTACTGTGGGGACAACAAGCCAGAAAATAAACAACCCCCCTCCAAAATTGGCATGGCTTCAAGTGCAAAACATGGCCTCCATTAGTCTACATCGCTAATTATATTGACAATATAAATATTCATGTGCTTGCACTATTTATTTATGCAGACTCAGACTACAGTCTCTATGATAGAAACACACAACTCGTTGTTGCTTAAAACATATAAACCATACGTTTGTGCTTTAATTAAGCCATAGTCCACACTGGTGTAGTAGGGAGAAGTGTGTGTGGAAGAAGGGTTTGTGTGTGTGTGTGAGAGAGAGAGACAGAGAGAGAGAGAGAGAGAGAGAGAGAGAGAGAGAGAGAGAGAGAGGAAGAGAGAGACTGCAAGGCTATGTGTGTTTGTGCTGTGTGTGTCTCTCCTCTGCTGTCTCAGAGGACCACTTCAAACATGCCGTTTGTTATCCCAGACCCCTGTGCTTTAAGGACGGCTGTCTGGTCTCTCGAGGTCTGGATGCTCTGGAAAAAGTTAGTATGTGGGGGCTTCATTAGAATTTCTTACGGCTTAAAATAACTTTTCTTCTAATGCAATGCACCGGTGGGGTGCGGGTAGGGAATTGAGAGACCACAGCCCTTAAAGGTGAGTTGTCTGCTGGGGAGAGAGAGCACTTTGGGGTCGTGTCAGCCTGGTGCCCCCTGAGGGAAGCTCGGCAACATCAACATGTCCCAATTTGAGTGCACCTGGGAGAGGCTATATTAATTATTGAGCTGTATATGCCCGAAGCTGGCTTAGTGACGGCAGACAGATGCCTGCCACACTTCTGACCTCGGCAATGAAAAGTTTGGAACCTACCGCACCGTCCCCTCCACACTGACACCTCCTGACTACCAATGGGCCGTTTGACAGCTGTTTGCGGAATGGCTGCCCCCGTGTTAACCAGAAAATCAACCGCCTCTCGCTAATGAACAAACAACAAGGCAATGGCCCACTTCTGAAATGAGCGATCGTCGCGCCACAGGGACAGATGGAGAGGAGACGGAGACTGCTAGAGAAAGACGCCTTTCGCAAAAACAACACGCTCCTACCAAGGTTAGAACATACAGAGGCTGCTCGGGGTTACAACTGCTTTGTGCTTTCTCAAACATTGGCAGCTTACTTTCGGTTGACAACATGCTTTATTCGAGTTCAAGGGAGGGAAAAAATAAAATAAAAAAATAAATAGTCTAGCAGACAATAGCCACTTATTATAGCTATGTTTCGTCTGCATAAATAAACAGGTCAAACCAACTACAGGAGGTTTTCGTTATGTCTTTGGCTTGGAAGCGTAAGAAAAAGTCAATACAGCAAAAATAAAAATGGATTGGAGACTGGGGGGCCTTTAAATCTGGAATAAACCACACACACCTCCGAGGAGTCAGCCCAGCCTTTGTTCCACACAAATCACTGTGTTTATACGTTCTGTGACCCCAACACCAACAAGACATTGTTGTGACAGCTCACTGCAGCTACGACATCAACTCATAACTCCACATTTAATTCAGCCGCCTGCATACTAAGTGGACGATGAAGGCTAAAAGCCTTGCGGGCAAAGTGCCAGGACAATACGTTTTCCCCAACAACATAAACTACATGCCTCTGGAATGTTACACACATCAATATTTCGTTAGACTGAGGTCATTCAAGCTCTTAGAGGACAAGAAAAGGGGTAGTGATCATGTTAAACAGAGAGGATTTCATTTCTTGGAGTTTCAATCTTTTCCATTTTTGGCTTCCTTAGCTCATTGATCAAATTGTACCTGGAGATTTGATAAACTACATTTAGAAATGCTATGGGCTATGGTTCTAGTATACTGAGTAGCATAGCCAGAGATAGCAGCTTAAGTAAAGCATGCCTTAGCGATACCCACTGGAAGGTTGTGTAACATCCAGTCTATCCCAGAGGGTTAAAATGAGGACATAGTGAAAGTGAGAGAAGAAACAATCTGAAAACACATTGACAGAGTCAGGGACTGGCCCCTGTGGCTCTCCCTGCCGAGAGAGGGGAGAGAGAGAGAGATAGATAGAGAGAGAGGGAGAGAGAGAGGGAGAGAGAGAGAGAGAGAGAGAGAGAGAGAGAGAGGGAGAGAGAGAGAGAGAGAGAGAGAGAGAGAGAGAGGGAGAGAGACAGAGACAGAGACAGAGAGAGAGGAAGAGAGAGAGACAGAGAGAGAGGGAGAGAGAGAGACAGAGACAGAGAGAGAGAGAGAGAGAGAGAGAGAGAGAGAGAGAGAGAGAGAGAGAGAGAGAGAGAGGGAGAGATATTGAAAGAAAGAGAGAAAGAGAGAGGAGCACAACTTTATTGGGGGGTTTTCTGTCTCTGAGAGTGGAGCAAGCCAGAGCAGAGTGTTGAGCCTACTGGGGCTGGGTAGGAGGGGGGCTGGGGTGGGTCTGAAGGGCCAAGGTCTCCTCGCTGTGGGGGATATGAAGCCCTCTGATTAGATCTCAGGGGCCGCCCATGGCAGGCGTCTCCTTTACTATGGGCCCCCAGCTCATCTTTATTTTGGCAGGGTGGTGCTCTCTGCAAGCAGCGCTGCACCAATACTAAGCTGTTTGTGAGGGAAAAGAAGTTTATCCTTGTTTTTCCCTCTCTCCGTCTCTCTTTTTCAGGTATTTATTCATCGGTTTTCGCCGCTGTCTTTTGGAAGTCGTGGCAGATGCCTGGAAAGCAACGAGACTGAAGTTTTTGTTTGTGCTGTTTGTTTTTTTACAGTGATTACCAAGGACTCGGAATTGGTGTTGTGGTTTACTTCTGTTTAAGTCAATCCAGAACTAAAATCGCTCTGGAATATTCTAGGATTCAAATGAGAAACGTTGTAATTATTGGGTTTGTCATACTGGTACTTTTGTCAAATAGTGTCCTGGAGTTTTGAGACTTTCAGTTGCATGCTGTGACATAAACACAATCCCACACACAAAAACACACATATGCACACACACGCACACAGATCCATGCTTTTGTGGGGGGAGACTTGCCTCCTGTTTTGTTTAGTCTTAACCACATATTCCCAATCACAATTTCCACACCAGCCCTCACGGCTTCTCCTAGGGGTGCAGGCAGACACTTCTAGCTGCAGGCTCCCCCACTTCTGAAACCTGTCAAATGTTCCCAGGGAGAGGCAGCCTCCCTCTCATCATCCTGGGGGCTTATGGTCCTCCACTTCTCCATTCCCATTTACCCTCCCCGTGCTCTCTCTCTCTCTCTTTACCCCCCCCTCCCCTCTCTCTCTCTCTTTCTCTCTCTCTCTTCTCCTTCTCCATCCTTTCATCTCACATGCACAACTTGCCTATTCGCAGCTTCATTCAGCTTCCGCCAAGTTTTTTCCTCCTCTCATTTCCCCTTTCCTCTTTTCCCCTGCTTTCATCCCCTGCATCCGTTCTGTGGTTTGTTCTCTTACCTCCATTTGAAAGTTAAGGTGGGGTAGCAGAGTCGCAAACACACAATCGTAAAAACGGAAACAACTCGATTCAGATGATGGACTAGCCAGGTGCAGTCGAAATATCGCCAGGCTCGTGTGTAGAGCTGAAAGACTTGAATATTCAAGTGAACTCGCATAGCCTCGCCAACACCACCCACTTTGATCAAAGTTGCACTTTCAAGTTGTAACTCATTATGCCTGATGTGGGGATTCCTGCTCATTTGGCCACCAGTGCTCAAGCTGCCCCAATAAAACACAACATGGTTCATCAAAACTGCACTCCGGCACCCAGAAATGAGATGTTGTCGTGTCATTATCATTCTGCCGAGATTCAAACGGCACGTCATCACCATGCCCGGCCGTTGCTGACCAAATGAATAATTCCGAAAAAATGTGCACATGTACAATACACGTTCCTGGATGTTCCAGGAGCATATTGAGGCTTCTGTCGCGGCCATGCGTCAGTCAAAAGCTAGTGCAATGTTTTGGAGGACAGTGAGGCCTTAGAGACAGCCCTCCTCCCATCTCCACCTTGCAGGCATGTGCAGCCTCATGGTGTCTGTCCCCTTCTCCCCCAGAAGAGGGAGGCCTTCAGCCTCTCATCGGGGGCCTCACTGCCTTCCTCCACCTCCCGTCCTCCCCCCCCTTCAGCCCCCGCCTCCACCAGCCCCCGCCTAGCGTGTGTCTGCTCTGCGACCGCCGTCCTGAGGGGGTTGTCTCTCTCTCCCTCTTTCCCTGCATCGTTCTCCCTCTCTCTCTCTCTCTCTCTCTCTCTCTCTCTCTCTCTCTCTCTCTCTCTCTCTATCTCTCTCTCCCTCTCTCCCTCTCTCCCTCTCTCCCTCCCTCACTCCCTCTCTCTCTCTTCCTCTCTTTCTAGCGCAGTGATCGATATGGACACGCGGGGAGAAGGGCGGGAGGGAGGCTGGCAGGGGGAAGGGTGGGAGACCTGTCTGTCAAAGCTGGCGGTGGAAAAATGAAGGCTCAGATGAAGGAGGCATGCTCTGTTTATTAAAACACCCAAGCCCCAGTGGCAGGAAGGGGGAGGGAGCAGAGGGAGGGAGGGAGGGAGGGAGGGAGAAGGAGGGGAGGAGGTGGGGAGGGGGAAATATCAATAAGCTTCTGGTAAAAGAGAGATAAGGCCAAAACAGCAATGAGAGGAGAGACAGGGAGAGAGGGAGGGAGGGGAGAGGAGGTGGGGAGGAGGAGGAAAGGGAAGAGACAAATGAGCGGCGAGGTGGAGGAGGAAGAGAGAGAAAGACAGAGAGTGAGATATGAAGAGAAAAGTGGACGAGCGAAAGGGGGGAGGATCTAAGCGAATCGCCGCGCGCCGCGCGGAGGAAAAAAAGTTTGAAAAGCAAGAAAAAGGTGTCGGATCAAAGAAAATGAAGACAGACGGAACGGAAAAAAAGAAAAGAGCTAAATGAGCTGCTGACCAAAAAGAGCGAGAGAAAAGAGGGAAAGAGCTGAGGAGGGGAGAAACGAGCAAAGAGCTGAAGTTAACGACTTTGCAGATTTCATTATAGAGATAGTTAACCCTGTTGACACTGAAGGAGGGCGTTATCCTCTCAGGAGGAGTCCGGTCCTTCCACCTCCATGCTCGGAGACAGATGAGATCATTACAGCTATCAGCGCCACCGCCATCCACAATTAGCACATCTCTTTCCCTCCCTCCCCCTCCCTCCCACCTTTTCTCTCTATCTCTTCTAAACTCTCCCCTGTCCCCCTCCGCTTCTACGTGTTCTTCATTCTTTGTCTCGGTCTTGCATTCCCTCTCTCACTTTATCTCTTTCCTCCTCCCCTCATCTCTCTCTCTCTCTCTCTCTCTGTCTCTCTCTCTCTCTCTCTTTCTCTCTCTCTCTCTCTCTCATTGTGACACTTTTTCAGGGGTGATAGAGAGGCCGTGACTTGATGAAAAGCCAAGCACAGCCCCACTGCTCTCTACCTTGGCCGACCCGCTCACCTGACCTTTCCCGACTCATTTAGAAACCGCTTGCCATTTTCAGACCCCCCCAAAAGAAGAGGCGTTGCGATGTACGGCTCGCATTGTTGTTTGCAAAGAATGCGAAGGCCTCAGCGGACGTCCATGTGGCCACAGGCTCACTCACAGACAGCACACACACAGTCAGACACACACAGTCACACACACACAGTCAGACACACACAGTCACACACACACAGTCAGACACACACAGTCACACACACACAGTCAGACACGCGCAGACACACTCACCTGTGAAGCAGACAGGACACTTGAAAGTGCCGCCCATCCCCTCGAAGCTGTGCTCGATCAGGTGGCATTGGAGTTTGGCGGGCGAGTCGAACGACTGACTGCAGAGCTTGCACTCATGGTTGAGTCCCTCCTCTGTGGAGCAACACACAACAAAGACACAACAAAGACACAACAAAGACACAACAACACACTGATGAGAGAGGAGTCGTCTGATCCCCGCACCGCCCCCCAAAAAGTCTCCATCGTTTCTTTACGCCTTCTCATTAAATTCAGTTTCAATTTGAGTCAAGGACTCCTGCCTGTGACTTTTATAGCATGTACAAGAAATAATATAATGTGTGATCTAGTCCCATCAGGCATAAATTGGACGACCAGTGGGGGTCCTAATTGCACAGGCGGGGTCGTGCACTCGGAACATGGCAAGGAACATGGTTCTTTTTGATTGGCTGATGCTCAAATTAATTTCTTCCGGCTCTGTCAGAGAAAAGGAATGAATGCAGATTTAAAGAGCCAAGACGAGGGAAAATAAGAATCAAAGACAAGAAAGTATGTTGCTGTATAATATTAGAACAGATATTTTCTGTCAAACTGTAAACAATACAAACAATCCAAGCCATCCAATAAACAACCACTAGGTTGGCACATCAAAGCATTCACTGCTCAAACTCTGTTCCACCTGCTCCTTCGCCCCTTCATTATCGCCAATGGTAACTCAAAATATCTCTCAAAGATCACTCAAAGTGCAAGTCTTGACTACGCACAATGCGAGTAGTTGTAGATCATGACTCATTTAAAAATGAAAAACACCCGTGATTTTGCGTTTTCAATGTAAGAAGAGGTGAAACATTGCCCGAGGCGATCGCAGAACAAGCGAGCAGCCTGAACGAGCATCGGAATTTGCAGCACATCTCTTCGGGCATCAGAGGTCCTCAGTCGAGGCTGCAGGAAGCCGGGTAGATGGAACTCGGCAGCCCGACCGGACACTCATTCGCTGCACGGCGATCCGCTGACTCAGTTTTCCGCGGAGCTGCCCATCTCCGTCGATAAAGAGTGTCGGCGTGTCTGCCATGGGGGAGGGTCCGACGCTCGATCAAATGCTCTGAGTCCCGGGAAGCCAGGCACCAGGCCAGCCAGAGGGGGTGGGCTGCTCTCAAGGGACTCATCTAGGGGCCTGTCCCACAGTCTCCACAGCCCACTGCCCACAACATGGGCCCACAGTGCCAGACGCGCAAACACACCATCCACCTAACCAGCTGTGGCCATCCCCCCCTCTGGAGGATCCACAGTGGGGGTGGGGGAGGCCGAATGGGCCTTGGGCAGATCTGGCAACCCATCATGCTTCAACAACAATACACCAATAGACTCAGATGTACATGGCCCTGTTTAAAATCCCAGCTCTCTTTCCCTGCCTTTGGCTTTCCAATTTGTACTTTAATGGTAAATTGTTCAACTAGCGCACCGAGCGCTCATCAAACAGTGGACGCAGCCTCACCAGCCCTACAGCATTTGGCTTTATGACAAATGGGCACTTTCTGAAATCCAATCATGTCAAGCATGCAACTCAATGCTGATTGTTTTAATACAAGGTTACAAAACCTGCTTACGTTTCCAAATGAAGTCCAGCACCCCTTTGGAAAAGAAAGTGAGGTATGGGGGTATCATGTATTTGTTTTGGAGTCAGTTGAAGTGACAACTGCAGCCCGATGACCTCTGCAGCTCCGGTAAGATGCGAACACAGACGGGAAGGGGAGGGGAAACAGCTCCCGCTGTTGACTGCGTTTGTTGACCATATGGCCACATGCTTCTTTACCACCCATCTCTTATGGCAGAAACATCTGGCATCGTACAAAACCATATGAGGACATACTGCGAACTCAGATGAAGAGCAAATAAAAAGCTTAAGCAGTAATGCGTGGGTGAGTTCCCATCATATTGATTCACGTGTTCGTCCGGTGTAACCCAAGTAGTGTGCCCGGTATGGAGAGAGATGGGAAGTGTAGGCCGTAGACATGAGAGTACACGGCGATAATGTATGCCCCGTTTGGAGAGATGAGTTCTGCTCGTGGGTGTGCAGGGGGGGGGGGGGGGGTACGAGCCGTTCAAAGGAAGAGGGAGAAACAGACACAGAGAGCGTGCCTGGGTGTGAACACATGCGCACGCGTCGGCGGTGTGGACGGAGGGGGCCAGTGTTTGGATTGTTGTCCTCTTTAATCGCCATTCAGCCACCTGATCTGTGTGAGGGGGATGGGGAGAGGAGGGGGGAAGGGGGGGGGCTTGCTGAGGTCAGGCCTGCTGCAGGGTTCGCGGATCCATTCCTGGACCCATATGTGCAGCCCCCGTTTGACCCTGGAGCACGCTCCGATCCCCTCGGAGACGGGCTCCGCTTCATTATGCAGATAACTCTGCACCTGCCTGTCTGACCTTGGGTGTGGCCGTGCATGTGCATGTACGCGCGCGTGCGTGTCAGTGTGTGTGTGTGCGAGAAAGAGATGCGGTTTGTGGGGAAAAAAGAGGGAGATAGAGGTGGGGAGATGGACAGATCACTGGGTACCGCCACCGCGTCTGAGAATAGGAGATACTGTACAGGAATGTGTGTGTGTGTGTGTGTGAGCCTGCATGACTATGTGACTGCAAAGGTCTCTTCTGCAATGACCGCTCCTGTAATGTAACTTGTACAGAGGGCTGGTTTGTGTTCAGCTAGAGAGCAGAGCTCAGATCACACGGGCAGCCTATTCCTAGTATGAGTCAGGGGAGGAATCCAGTCAGGTCGCCCCAATCGCTCCCTCATTGGGGTGAGGTCACTTCCTGTCGCTCCCCTAGCCTCCCCCCTGGGCTGCCCAATCAGCACGGGCCATGCAGGAGCCCCCACCCCTCTATGCTCCGAGCAGACTCTGGATATAGTTACAGGGCCACTGGGGACGGTAAGCTCTCTCTCTCCCTCTCTCTCTCTCTCTCTCTCTCTCTCTCTCTCTCTCTCTCTCTCTCTCTCTCTCTCTCTCTCTCTCTGTCTGTCTCTCTCTCTCTGTCTCTCTCTTTCCCTCCCACTCTTTCTTTTTCCACCCTCTGGAGTGTTCTGTGCTGCCACCACCCTGTCCCCTTGCACTCCTGAGAAAATCCTTTAGATGAGAGCTGCTCCTGTTCCTGCTCCCTCTAAGCGTCCCTGACACCAGCAAAGTAAGCCCATCTGCATATCCACTGGGTCTGGCGGTCCTCTGCCTCATGGTTTATGTATCATACAGCTCCTTAAAACACAGACGGTTAATATCTCTCCCATGTGAAGGAGAGAGAGAGAGAGTGAATGAGAGAGAGACAGAGAGGAAAAAGTATTCTGAAAAGGACGGCCTTTATTTTCACCGCACTGTTTACTGTCTGTAAAGGCTGAAGCTCATCTGCTGTTGTAGGTGATTTGGGACACTAGAGTTTGGCTGCCTGGTTCGCATAGTTTGGTTGACTGTTTATGTCAATATGTACTGTGAACTGTAAACTGTATATGTCATGCACTGTATACTGTCTGTGTACAAAGTTTAAGTACAAAGTCTGAAATAGTGGAACTGGGAGAAAACTGCTCATTTAATGGGCTGAGCATTCTCAAATATTTGACAGAAATTAAGTATGGACACAGGGCATAGCTTAATTAAAATCTCCCCCTCAGCCAGTCCCCCCCCCTGCATCCTTCCATTGCACCACCGTACCCCCCCCCCCCCCCCCCCATTTAAACAATTCTGCAAAGAAGTGACTGTGGTCAGGTGGGAATTCAGGATCACTTTTAGCATTTGGCGCAGGAACAGAAAAATCTGATACTTAGATTTACGCCTCTCTCTGGGGCACGGTGAACATTTCTGTAAAGCTGGCTCTTAAAGGGACTCACCCTGGCCTGCTTCTCCAGAGCAGCAACTCAAACAAATCAAATTACAGAGAGAGAAACAAAAGACATCAACAGCCACATTGGAGACCAAAGGGCATTTTTACCTCAAGTGAGCTTCATGAATAAACTAGTAGTATAGTAAATAAACAATATATACATCAAACTTGCTTCAGAACAGCCCAGACAAAACAAAAGTGGAGGAGACTCAACATGTCCACTAAAGTCTGAGGTCATTTCAAGGTTGAGTTCATTTTCAAACCACTGTCAACAGAGGAACCGAAGAAAAAATATTCGCTCATAAAAAATCCAGGTTAAAGCAGTTTCTGGGGGACTTGGCCACTGGCAGCACTCTCCTACATTCTACCATCTGTCGAACACCGCCTGAGATTGCACTTGTGACAATAAACCAGAGATAAAAACCAAGGGTTTTCTGCGACATCCTGTTCTCTACGTACACAGAGTGATATGGGATTGAAGATGCCGACAGAGTCGACAGCTTCGGGCCTGTAAACAGTAGGTGGGTTCTCTTCTCTCTCCTCTCTACGGGGACTATCCATTAACAGATAATGGGGGGAAAATCAGAGTGATTAAGGCCCAGGGAATTATGGGTGAATACAAATTGACTCCACCTCCATGTGTGCATTCTCTGGAGATGGAAACACTGTTTGTGAGGAACCAACCTCATTTCAGAGATACTGCAAGGCCCATTAGGAAGTGTTTGAGGAGGCTGGGTGGGAGAGGGGGATGAGGTAGGTGGGAGCGCATAGGGACAGACTCCCCCTGGACCTCAGCTGATTGGACAGTTTGAGCCTGGGAGGGAACATTAGTAATATCTATTTCCTGTCTTCTCAGTTGGAGAATGTATAATGAAAGAAATAATAATGAAAAAAGAAACGAAAAACCCAGGTGAAGCGGTTTTGTTTAATGTTATAGACAGTGTGTAGATAGCACACTGCACAAAGTGACCTAAATGTGACTGGTATTACACTATCTTTGATATAAGACAATAAAACAAAGTATAGGGGTTGTACGTGCAGGTAGTCCATGTTCAACTAGCAACAATAGGAGAGCTAGAGTAGAGTAAGCTAAGTCCCATGTGCCATCCAAGAGAGAGAGAGAGCCGTGGATGAGGGTGTTGAGTGTGTCAGGTGGATGAGGGTGTTGAGTGTGTCAGGTGGATGAGGGTGTTGAGTGTGTCAGGTGGATGAGGGTGTTGAGTGTGTCAGGTGGATGAGGGTGTTGAGTGTGTCAGGTGGATGAGGGTGTTGAGTGTGTCAGGTGGATGAGGGTGTTGAGTGTGTCAGGTGGATGAGGGTGTTGAGTGTGTCAGGTGGATGAGGGTGTTGAGTGTGTCAGGTGGATGAGGGTGTTGAGTGTGTCAGGTGGATGAGGGTGTTGAGTGTGTCAGGTGGATGAGGGTGTTGAGTGTGTCAGGTGGATGAGGGTGTTGAGTGTGTCAGGTGGATGAGGGTGTTGAGTGTGTCAGGTGGATGAGGGTGTTGAGTGTGTCAGGTGGATGAGGGTGTTGAGTGTGTCAGGTGGATGAGGGTGTTGAGTGTGTCAGGTCACTGGTGGAGCTCAGGAGGTTCTCGGACTGGAACTCTGGGAGAGTGGAGTCTGTGATGAATAGTGGTGAAGGTGACCAGCCTGTGATGAGTGGTGGTGAAGGTGACCAGCCTGTGATGAGTGGTGGTGAAGGTGACCAGCCTGTGATGAGTAGTGATGAAGGTGACCAGCCTGTGATGAGTGGTGGTGAAGGTGACCAGCCTGTGATGAGTGGTGGTGAAGGTGACCAGCCTGTGATGAGTGGTGGTGAAGGTGACCAGCCTGTGATGAGTGGTGGTGAAGGTGACCAGCCTGTGATGAGTGGTGGTGAAGGTGACCAGCCTGTGATGAGTAGTGATGAAGGTGACCAGCCTGTGATGAGTGGTGGTGAAGGTGACCAGCCTGTGATGAGTGGTGGTGAAGGTGACCAGCCTGTGATGAGTGGTGGTGAAGGTGACCAGCCTGTGATGAGTGGTGGTGAAGGTGACCAGCCTGTGATGAGTGGTGGTGAAGGTGACCAGCCTGTGATGAGTAGTGGTGAAGGTGACCAGCCTGTGATGAGTGGTGGTGAAGGTGACCAGCCTGTGATGAGTGGTGGTGAAGGTGACCAGCCTGTGATGAGTGGTGGTGAAGGTGACCAGCCTGTGATGAGTGGTGGTGAAGGTGACCAGCCTGTGATGAATAGTGGTAAAGGTGACCAGCCTGTGATGAGAGGTGGTGAAGGTGACCAGCCTGTGATGAGTAGTGGTGAAGGTGACCAGCCTGTGATGAATAGTGGTTAAGGTGACCAGCCTGTGATGAGTAGTGATGAAGGTGACCAGCCTGTGATGAGTGGTGGTGAAGGTGACCAGCCTGTGATGAGTGGTGGTGAAGGTGACCAGCCTGTGATGAGTGGTGGTGAAGGTGACCAGCCTGTGATGAGTGGTGGTGAAGGTGACCAGCCTGTGATGAGT
The DNA here is from genome assembly GCF_054491055.1 of Hypomesus nipponensis. NCBI lineage: Eukaryota > Metazoa > Chordata > Actinopteri > Osmeriformes > Osmeridae > Hypomesus > Hypomesus nipponensis. The sequence goes on from NC_140370.1 coordinate 3,124,263, forward strand.
GGTGGTGAAGGTGACCAGCCTGTGATGAGTGGTGGTGAAGGTGACCAGCCTGTGATGAGTGGTGGTGAAGGTGACCAGCCTGTGATGAGTGGTGGTGAAGGTGACCAGCCTGTGATGAGTAGTGGTGAAGGTGACCAGCCTGTGATGAGTGGTGGTGAAGGTGACCAGCCTGTGATGAGTGGTGGTGAAGGTGACCAGCCTGTGATGAGTGGTGGTGAAGGTGACCAGCCTGTGATGAGTGGTGGTGAAGGTGACCAGCCTGTGATGAATAGTGGTAAAGGTGACCAGCCTGTGATGAGAGGTGGTGAAGGTGACCAGCCTGTGATGAGTAGTGGTGAAGGTGACCAGCCTGTGATGAATAGTGGTTAAGGTGACCAGCCTGTGATGAGTAGTGATGAAGGTGACCAGCCTGTGATGAGTGGTGGTGAAGGTGACCAGCCTGTGATGAGTGGTGGTGAAGGTGACCAGCCTGTGATGAGTAGTGGTGAAGGTGACCAGCCTGTGATGAATAGTGGTGAAGGTGACCAGCCTGTGATGAGTAGTGATGAAGGTGACCAGCCTGTGATGAGTGGTGGTGAAGGTGACCAGCCTGTGATGAGTGGTGATGAAGGTGACCAGCCTGTGATGAGTGGTGGTGAAGGTGACCAGCCTGTGATGAGTAGTGATGAAGGTGACCAGCCTGTGATGAGTAGTGGTGAAGGTGACCAGCCTGTGATGCCTGGTGGTGAAGGTGACCAGCCTGTGATGAGTAGTGGTGAAGGTGACCAGCCTGTGATGAGTAGTGGTGAAGGTGACCAGCCTGTGATGAGTAGTGGTGAAGGTGACCAGCCTGTGATGAGTGGTGGTGAAGGTGACCAGCCTGTGATGAGTGGTGATGAAGGTGACCAGCCTGTGATGAGTAGTGGTGAAGGTGACTGTCCATGTCTACTCTTCAGGCCTTCTCAGTCAGACCACAATCTGGTTTACACCCCAGCCAGCTGACAGAACATTTGTTGATGTGATATCATTTCTTATAAGTGACATTATGTATGTAAGTGACTAAAGCAATCAAACACCTGCTTATACCAACAGTTTTCCACCAAAAAGGGAGAGTGACATGTCAAGAAGGAAGTGTGCTTTTCAGCTTATTTGCGTTTAGCTGCAGTTAAGTAAGGAGCTCTGTGCGCTTTCACAGTCAACCTACAGATTTGGAGCCAGTGTACATGTACCGCACTGTACCGAATGACTCAGTGGCTACAGGCCTATGCTGCAGTTTGTTATTTTTTCCCCTCGTGATGTTTGGACCACATTCTACAGTACAGTACAGTACTGTAAAAATACTTGGCCATATAAATAGTGGGTCGGTCGACAAGGCTGCAGTTCGCGGTACAGAGAGAGAGAGACAGAAAAAAGTCCAGCACAACAAAAGAAAGACTTGTTAACGAATGATGTGTGGGCGCCGCAGCTAGAGGCAGGTACGGAGGTCCATTGGGGACAAACAGTGCCGGCTGCTGAGATGGATTGCACTGGAGCAGCAGACCCCCTGCAGCCACACAAACACCATTCGACGGTGGGCTGCTCTAATTTACTCCATCCATGCCCATTCTAAACTACTCGGATTGTTACTTGTTGGGAGAAAATACAGGTCAAGTGACTGTAGCCTGGCTCTTCATAGCGAGCCAAGGCCGTTGTAGAAAATTCACGGGCAAAGACGGACACGACGCTAACGGGAGAGACGCAACAACGCCCCTGAAAGAAGCTAATAGGCCAAAGAACAGAAGAAAGGGACTCGGGGAGGAATCCATCAAGTCTCAATTTCGCCTCTGAAATGAATGACTGGCCTGAATGGAGAAAGTTAATTATGCACACATGCCCGGCCTGTCATCCTTTTCTTCGTCGTTTTTTTTGCGAGGGCCAAGGCTAGCGGCTCTGCTGGGTCTGCCGTCCGCACAAAGGAGAGGTGGAAGAGAGGGATGGAGAGAGAGGCCCCTGGGCAGGGCTCGCAGCATGGAACACTGTACAATTAGCCAGCCCCTACGTTCTGCCGGCTTATAATTATCAGTGCTCCTCTTAATTGACTCCCTTAGCCTGCTGCAGAGGGACGCCCCCCCCCCCCTCCTCCCCATCCCGGCCCCCCGACCCCCCTTCCTCCCCTCTGCTCCTCGCAGGCTGCTGAGCGTCATGCCGGGCTCTCCAAAGTCATTTAGAAAAGCGCTCATATTTTCGACACACACCCCAAAAAGGGGGGAACATTGGGTGAGAGAGAATTCATCATCAGGTGTCTAGAGGTTTTCCTTAATAGAAAAGTCGAGTCCCACTGAGCGCGCTCCGTGTAGCGGCCAGCCACGCATGCTCGGGACCAGCAAGCCGCCGTTCGCAGCGGGCCGCAAGACATTAGCATAATTTTATATAACACAGGCGCCCGCGCTGGAAATTTAATACATCTCAGCAAATACGAGACAGGCGTTTTGCATAATGTTTTTTCTTTTCTTTTTCTTTTTTTTTCTTTTTCACTCCGTCTCGGTGAGGCACACTCTCCTCTCCCCTTTACCTCTCGCTCTCTCGATCCCATCTCTCTCAGTCCTCTCTCCGTGTCTCCCTTCTGTCCTGTGTCCCCCCCACCCCCCCACCTCTCTCACTCTCTTGCTTCTTTTTCCCCACACACTCTCCCTCTCTCTCTCTCTCTGCCTCTCTCTCTCGCCCCATGGTGCTGCTCTCACTAGGAGAGGGGAAGTTCATTACCTCAGCTAAATCAGAATTAGTCCCTTCATTTTGACGGGGCGAACTTCATTAGAAGGCCCCTTCCTTAATCCAGCAGGGAGAACTGATGAATCTACATGGGGCCCATAATTTGCTTCACACAGCAGATTCAGCCACTTCCTCCTCACTGCTTTTCCCCTTTCCAACGCACCCCAATGCTCTCTGTTTTGTTTTACGTACTTATGGTTACATTTTTATGAGATCAAGAGCTTGAACCTGAGAGACGGAAAACACCTGCATATCATTAACTAATGGCAGCGGGGAGAGGGTGTTAAGAGTGAGTTATGCCGTTTGGAATGTCCAGTCTCTCTTGGGCCTCTGGTGGAGCTTTTGGCTCACACACTGAGACAGAGAGAGAGACATACACAGAGAGAGAGAGAGAGAGAGAGAGAGAAATACAGGAGAGAGAGAGAGAGACATCGAACGTCTTTTAAAGCAAAGCACTTCCTGTCGCCATTTCTGGAGGAGACGAACAATGTTTTGCGTGGCCTTCAAGAAGGAGACGGTCGACATCGGCGGTGGAGGAGACGAGGATGGGGACAGACTGGTCTGCCTGGCCTCTGCTGAACCTGGTGTCAGGCAGATGTGCTGCCTGGGCACAACCCACCCCTCCGACAGCCCACAGACTAGGGTGGGCCCCCTCCCCCAACACACACACACACACACGCACACACTCCTCGCCTCCCTGCTCCCCCATACTGCGCCCCCTCCCTCATCACCTCCACGCAGGGGTCCCCTGACTGGTAATCTCGTCCCTCGAATGTGAAATCTCCGACAGCGGTGCCCCGCGCTCTTACCCCCTCCCTCTGTGGCTGATGGGTAAATTGGAATGGCGCACCCTGCTGGCGCAGAGAGCTCTGAACAGACAGGGACACACTCACGCTGGGACAGACCGTCGCCTACTCTGTCTAATATAGTGGACATGCACACTCTTTCAGAGCCGCAGTTACCATGCAACAAAGTGCACACGCACGCACGCACGCACACACACGTTCCTATCGACACACCTCAGATACACACCAGCCCATAAACATAAACGCAAACCCACACAGACGAGCCGTCTTAGGGAGGCGCTCCGCACGTGATTTATATCCTCACTCATCTACATAAAGATTGAATATATGACAAATAAACACCAGGAACTGAGTCAATATATGTTCAAATTCAAATGTGCATCATCTGGGATGTTTGTGTGCCTGTGCAGGCAGTGCACCTGACTTGCGTTGCCATAGTTTCCATTATGTGAACTCATCAAAATCAAATGAGAGGACAGGGAAAGGACACACAGGGAAAATATATGAGTACCCCCAGCCAATGAAAAGGACGGCCCTCTACAGCTTCATAACCCCTGGTACAGTTCACTGTGGTTTCTAAAAGAAGGGCTCAATATGTTCATAAACATTATTAGAGCAGAGGCGATCCGCTGTTTCGTTCTCGTTTTTTCTGTTGTCGCAGTAACACAACGCAGTAGGATTTGGTCTGGTTGTCCAAAACCTCCTCGGTTGATTCTGTGAAGCATGCGTGTATGGTTGAATCCACCCCCGAATCACAGGAACATCCTGAAATAGTCGACGGGACCCAGAGGGGCTAAAGATCACTGGCGAGGAGGCCGCAGAGGCCTTCCTGTCAAAGGCAGCGCTTTTTTCAGGGGGCCAGGGGTGAGAGGAAGCTGGGGGGTGAGGGGTGGGATGGGGGTGGGATGGGGGGAGGATAGGGGGGAGAGCCAGGGACATGACATACATTTCATTACTCTTAAACCAACTGTGGGTTCAACTGTGGAACCCTGGATTTCCGTCGGAGTCTCTGAGGATCAAAAGGGAGAGAGGAGGTATCGAGGAGCAATGGCTCGCACGAAGAACAGACAATGGCGAGATGGCAAAAGGGGCGCGGGCAGACTAATTGCTTGGGGGTTTTCCTAAGAATATTACTTTTGTTCAAAGCTTTGTGGGGATGTTTTGAGCTTAACATGTCTCAATCCTGAAGTTGTCAATCAAGAGCCTTGCGATACGCTCGCTGATACCCTTTAGCATTCATGGCCTGCACTAATTACCCTTTTCAAAGCACACATTCTTGCCCGATCCTTCTGAAGGAGAGATCTCCCCCGGCTTTCTGAGAAGCCTCCAAAGCAAAGAGAAGTGTCCTTCCTCTTCCCTCCTCTTCAGCCACGCTTCCTCATCCTCCCTCCTCATCCTCTCTCCTTGGCCACGCTCCTTAGCCTCTCGCTCTCTCCGCTCACGTCTCTCCAAAGACTCTGTTTAATTCCTCCCAGCAAACACAACCTCGGCTGCGTCTGAGAGGGGCAAGGGAGGAGGAGAAAAACGCCTCTTACACCAGACATGGCCCAGAGTGGTCTTTTCAGCGAGAGCCCTCGTTGGCCTAGGAGAGGGACTACTTGTTCATTAAGACTGTCAGAGGATGCTGGAGGAAACAAGAGGCCGGATCCCCGGAGAGGTCTGCGGGGAGCGCGCTCAGCCTGGGGCAGAGGGGAGAGGAGGCCGGAGGAGGATACACGTGATGTACAGTTCTGGCCAACTTTGAAGCGGGTTGGATTGGGTCTCGAGGCTGACCTGTCTGACTTGTCTAGGGAGTCAGGTGGCTGAGCGGGTAGAGCATCGGGCTGGTAATCTGAAGGTTGCCAGTTTGATTCCCGGCTGGTGCGCTTGAGGTTGTGTCCTCGGGCAAGGCACTTCACCCTACTTGCCTCGGGGAGAATGTCCCTGTACTTACTGTAAGTCGCTCTGGATAAGAGCGTCTGCTAAATGACTAAATGTCTTCCAGTCCACTGGCCGCTGGATATCAGTGTTTCAGTGCTGTTGGAGAGGCTGAGAAGGGCATGCTAACCCACGTTTGATGATGATGTCATCTGTGCTAGTGTTATATAGCTTTCTATTCTGCTCAGAATCACTGTGTACTTTCAAGTCCATGGAGTATTATTAGAATCACAGAATCGTTTGGATCATACACTTGGATTGAATCCTTGTTGATCGCAACGTAAACATTTTGAGGATTTACAGTAGATTGACCCTGTTTCTCTTTCGCGAGTGACAGATAGCGCTTGCTTTTCGGCTTCCCATTTCCCAAGCAGTTGTCAAATCCTTTTTATAAGATCACAAAAACGTTCAAACAGACTTTGATTCACGCCTTCAAAACCACATGCCATCGCTTGATTCCCCCATTGAATAAGAGGATTAAGTCGACGAGGAAACTTTTCATTTCATTCTCCTTAACCGATTTCTACATGTGACATCCAAGTGTATGAGATTCTGGGATGACGGAATTGTCCAGGGGAGGAACCCCCAGCTCACTCTACCCGTCACCACTTCCACAAGTGGGACAAAGATGATTAAAACACACACTGGATGTGAGTGACAGACTCCCCACAGCTACCTCTCCATGACAGGTCTCCCAGTCCCACACAAAAGAAAGTCGTCTAATTTTAACTCGCCGACCCCTTCTGTCAAAAAACAACAAAATACCTCCCCCCCCCCCCACACACACCCACACACACCCACACACACACAGCGCCCACCCCTTTAAGAAAACAAAACAAGCACACTGAGATGTTCAAACCACAACAAAAGCGATAACCAAACAGAGAGACGACTTAAAGAAAAAACAACAACAAAAGGGAGGGAGGAGACCAAAGAGCTGAGAAGGCGCCATGTCCCCCTGGCGCTAACAAGCAGCAGGAGCTTGTGAGACTGTGACAACACTTTCAAACTGTTCTGTTACTTTCACAGATATACGGGATGGCGAGGCTCTCTGACGCAACGCTTCCGCAGCAGTCTCCGTCCCAGAACGCCGTCGACTTTGCGAGCTCTGGTTACCCGAGGAAAAAAAACACCCTCTTAACTGACTACGTTTGACATTTGTCATGACAGAAATAGAGTGAGAGGGAGAGAGGGAGAGAGAGGAACAGAGGGAAAGGATAGAGGGGGATGACATGGAAGGGGAGATGGTAGGCGGAAAAAGAGGCGGAGTGAAAGAGGGGTAGGAGGTGATTGTTTTGTGAAATACGTAGCACAAACTATAATTCGGTATTCCTTGAGTTTGTTGTCCAATGTTTTATTTTTTGAAGAAGAGGAACAGGAGTAGGGGGGGGGTGCGTGGGTTTCCTGTTATTGTCGTGTTTTGGAGCCAAAGCAGGGTCGTGTACTAAATGATTCACAGAAAATGGAATCTTTTACATTGGCGTCAGCAATTCAGCCAGGCGCCCTTGTGGGGGAATTCTTTTTGTGTGTTTTTATTGAAGTCTGTGCCGAGCGCGCCCAAAAGCTCTGACAGGGGGCCCCCGCGGGCGCTTGTCTTCACCTCCGAATCATAAGATGGAGAGACGAAGCTCCCTCTGTGCTCTCAATTATACCCCTCAACACCCCCCTCGCACACTCGCAGGCCTCTGCCCTCCCCACCCCAAAAAATAAAACAGAGGCAGAGAAGAAAAGCCTTCAGTAATGCAGTCCCAGCGGAGGGCTCCTCGATCGCTCAGCGCTGCAGGAACAGCTGACAGGCTCGATCCGGCGGCCCCGGTCTCCCGGCGGCCTGTCAGAGCTCGCTCTGCAGCGTGACGGTTAGTACTCGCTCTCCCGGGACGCGCCTCATGCGCCCTGCACCCCCCACCCTCTCACCGCCACCCCCCCACCACCCCCTCACATGACAGGCCCCTCCTCCCGTGACCCGCGGAGACTCGGCGATTCAGCCCCAATTACCGGGAGGCTGCCAGGAAGAACTCTGGGTGACGTGCCCCTTCCTGTACCCCTGCACCCCTTCTCCTCCCCTGAGACCCAGAGCCCCTACAGTCAGGCTGGCCTTGCAGGGGCAGAGAGGGGCAGAGGGGAGGCGAGGGGTGTTGGGAGAGGGTCAGGGTAATTTAATCACGGGGCACAGCTGCACAAACAGGGGGGTATCAAGGAATGTCTGTGTGCTGATGGAATCAACTTTGCATGAATGGCCTCACTTTCCCTGCCACACAGGCGCTTTTTCACGCGTCTACAGTGTGTGATGGCTCTTGGAAACTGAGCATGGACAGTGTAGGTCAGGCTGTCGTTGGGGTGAAAGGGTGAAGGGCGGTGGTATCTAGCGATCCAGTCCATCTCTTTATTTCCTTGAACCCCACCATTGTTGGAAAGCTGTCTTGGCTAAACACCACGTCCAAGTCCTGCTGCCGGACCTGTCAAAAGCAGTCCCCCCCCTTCCCACCTCCCGCTCCGTCTCTCTGTAAAAAAAACCCCCAGCCCAAACAAAACAAACCCGCCACCACTGGCAGGGTCAGGGGTCAGCGGCTAGGGGTGCCCGGGCTCTGGCGGCTTTCTGATTGGTGGAAAAGGGCAGCGAGGGGGGGGGAAAAAAAGCAGCTTTTCAAAGTGAAATCTCCAGCTGATGGCTTTGGAGCTCCTTCACCCCCATGGTTTGTTTCTCTCTCGCTGTTGCTGCTGCTGTCAGGAGTTTTGCCCCGCGCCATTTGGAAGGATTAGAAAAAAGGGGAGGAGGGGTGGGGGGCGGGGGAGAGAGAGGGGCAGGCGGCGGCCAATCGTTGTACAGTCTGAGTGATGGGCCCAGATCCCCTCAGAGAGCGATAAAACCTTTGACCTTGGCGGGGGCCCCATCCCGGACGCCCCCTGACCTCTGGCTTGTTGCCACCCCCCTCAGAGAGACAGGTGTCGGCTGTACCCCGCCGGGCTGTCTCGAACCTTCCTCTTCGAACCCACCTGTCCTCCTGACGCCCCAGTGTCTAAACCCACCTCAGCCTGTTCTACTGAACCCTCACAAAGGAGCCGAGCCTGAACGTCAGGCGCCCTGAAACAGACAACCCGCACACACTCTACCCTACACTGCCACAAACGACAGCTCGCTGACCATGCCCGGAAAACAAATGGTGTTTTATTGAAACCCTATCCGTGATGGAACAGCTGAGAGAGAGAGAGAGAGAGAGAGAGAGAGAGAGAGAGAGAGAGAGAGAGACGGGCGGAGGGACACAGGCTGAGAGTTAAGGACTCAACATCGACTGTCGGGGTGGGGGGGGGGGGTGGGGTGGGGTGGGGGGGGCACCAAATGGAGCTAGAGAAAGACGCAGCCAGTTTACAAATGGATTAAGTTCCATTTTTAAAAGCACTCCGAAAACGATACACACTGTTCCGTGTGAGAAAAAAAAACCCCGAAGAGCCGCGTCTGCGGCTGTTATTGAAGTGACGGCGCGCCGCGCCGAGGCACAATGACACATCGCGCCGCCCCTGTCCCCCGTGCGGCGGCGGCCGCTGGCTCCAAGGTCGCGCCGCTCCACGCCAGTCTTTCTGCCGATCCATTTCCTCTCCCTAGGGCGCCTCCCTCGTGTTGTTGGCCCGGTGATTCAGTGCCTTGCATTAAGAGCCATTCACCTGCCTCCGGCGTCCCAGCGGCACGCGTCCCCCGGGGCAACCAGGTGGAGCAGAAAGAAAGTTCCACATGTGGTAAAGTCAAGCTGCTCGGAGGCTGCCGGCTGTCTGCTGTGGGGATAGAGGCTCCTAAAAGGCCCAGCTGGTACTTGGAAAAGGGCTTCTGCATTACTACACCTCAGTGCCGGATCGGCTTCCCTCTGGAAAAGTGTTGGCCAGCGCACACCTCCAGCCATTTTAGATTTCTCCCTCTACCCCGCCTCGTTCCATCCTTTCTCCCTCCCTCCCTCCATCCCCCTCTCCCTCCTTCCCTCCAACTGGTTCTGTATCCAATTGAACATTTGGTCCTCCACTGCTGGTTAATCAAATTCCTCCATCTGGCCCTCCTATCCCCGCGGAACGCGAAAGGTGCAGCCTGAGCCCTGGTCCAAGTGCATATTGGGAGGGAGGAGGGGGGAGGGGAGCAGGGACTGCCTACCTAACTTACGCAGCCCAGTCAACTAGATCGGGTCGAGAGCGGGGGGCCAGATCGGATCGTTTTGGGCAAACAGGACCGGGGAGGGACCGTGCGTCAGAAGCATGCTGTTCATCAGGAGCAGAGGGACACAAGGGGACTCATGTGACAGTAGGAGAGCTTTGTTTAGTAATACCCACATCACCATGATGGAGAACGGGGAACACAGTACGGAACTAGGATTCGAGAGGAGTGTAGGGTAAAGAGGACTACAGGAGTGTGCCCGCGATGCACAGCTGCAGCTGTGCGACGCATCCTCACGTCAGCCTCCTGAAATGCCTCAGTTTTGCAGTCGACGCCAGCAGGTTAGAATAATGAACACACGTCGCACCACAACAAGTGTGAAATGTGCGTGGACTGTTCTAGGATATGGTTTTGAATTCATTCCTGTTGGTTTCCGTCTCTGTTTGTCTGCCTGACTGCACATCACGATAGGTATGAAGGAGTGCATTACTGTTATGGCAGTAGGGGGCGCTGCCAATGCCAAAGACGACGTGGAAGAAAAAAAAAATCAAAGAGGAATAAAAAGCCAGAGTTGAAATGTGTGGGTGGAGACAGTGACAGTTGGGTGAAAACCTGCGATTTGCTCGCCCCATACACCTTCTCCTCCCAGTCTAAGCAGTGGCTGGCTGACTAAGTCTGCTCTCTGATCAGAAAGAGCTACCTTAAGATATCACACAAAGCTTCAGATGATCTTTTAAACCCCCCAGGAGCTTGTAAAGTCTTTAGAACGTATCTCCTTCACTACATATTTATCAGAGTACACCTGTCAAAAAAGGGCCCTGCTGAGCACTGTCAAGCACGGTTCAAGATACAATCCCCTCATCAAAATACGACGCTGGTTTTATGACATATCCGTTTTTCTCCTTTACGCCATCAGGAACAGAGAAGACAGGGTGAACACACAAGCTTAGCCTCCACTCACCAGCGTTAGAGCTCAGCCTGTCCATATTATCTATTGTATGATTTCTATTCATGCCCGACTATCCTTTCCCCTGCCAGGTGGCAAAACATGTGTCAATAATTAAACCGCTTTTACATAACAGGATACAGGAACACAATGCAATTTGCTCACCATATTTCATTGGGCGTTTACGGAAGCACATGAGAGAGAGTAATTAATCAAACCACTGGAATATGTGAACGGCAATTTCCACTTAATGGCACTTACAGGGATTGGGTCCCTTAAGCACCGAGTTCTGTCTACCCAACGAGCTGGATTCATTTTCCTCCTCACAGTTCAGACAGTAAAAAGCGATGTGGACGTTCAACAACAGCGGCCCGCTCGCAGCATCACACTGCAAACAGGTGGCACGCTATCATGAGCGTGTCAACAAAACCGTGCATTGTCACCAGTGTTCATTCGATGTTTACCACCTAGGCAGAACAGAGCGGTACATGAAACATGCCATTTTGAACAGAGGAGCCCATACTGTATATTGCAATGTGATCCTGTATCATATATATTTATATACAGTATAGTGTGTATGTATGCAGTAGGCTATATATACCAGTAACAGCCGGAAGAAGAGGCCATAGCTGCCTTAGCCCCTGAACCCTTACTGAATCAGAATACCTGGCTTGGATTGGTGGAGATGATGCTTATTTTGATGATCTTGGGTTGACCTCAGGCCCGAGTGTTTGCTCTGTATTCACTTAACCACACCAGGAGGACCATCGGCCTCCTGGGGACCGGGGGAGGATCATTCACTGCTTTTAGTGGCTTTTTGTAGGGAGATGGGCCTAGTCTAAATGGCACCCATGTCCCGAAAAGTGTTTTTCTCCCTGTCTCTCCATCCTCTCCCTCACTTCTCCAACTCTCTCTCTCTCTCTCTCTCTTTCTCTCTCTGTTTCTCTCTCTCTCTCGTTCTGTCTCATTCACTGTCTCTCCAAAGACTCCTCTAAGTGCAGCATCTTGTTTCAGTAATTCAGCCAGGGCACAGACAGTGGAGGGTGGAGAGTAATCGATTTCTCTCCTTCTCCGTCTTTCTACTGCTCTATGACTTGCTGTAAGAACTCTTATGGGAGTTGTGGAGTATTGGACAAGACAATGTTATGGGAAAGTGTGTCATTGCGTTTAAGGTCATTGTTACACCAAAGGTTTATTTTTCACTCTGCCTTTATTGGCTTGTAGCACAAATAAATTAGACAAACAACGCTATACTATCACTGACAGAGTAGTTATTCACTACACACAATTTAATTTGTAAGAACAACAATCAAACTGAGGAATAGGAATATACACAGTCCTTTAGCTAGGATCCATTGACATGGACACAAAAAACTAAAACCATCTCTCAAAGTACTAGCTCTTAGTAAGGTACTGTACATAGGTAAACCTCACAACTATAAAAAGAGCCTCACTAAATAATTCACATGAAATGCCTTTATCATCTGCATTTTTTTTTTACTTGACTTCATTCTTCATTTTATCAATCTCGAAATGTACAAAAATACATATAGACAGAAAGAGAGAGAGAAAGAGACACACGCGCACACAGAGAGAGATAGAGAAAGAGGACAACCAACGCTAGACAAACGGCACACTGTAGATATTTTAAACCAGAGCTTTTTCCACAGCAAAACGTCAAGCTACTCTTACGATAGAAATAAGACAAACAACAACATTCACTGAATACAGGGCTGCCGCCCCTTTAAGAATAATCAGGACGGGCCAGTGCGTGCGTCTGACAGTTTCATTCCAACAGCCCCCCCATCTACCCTCACCACCATTTCACCCAACCCAGCCCTCCCATCTCTGTGTGTGGGTTCATCGCAAGTCTCAGGGGGCCCACGTTCACATCTCCTCGGCACTTGGCCCCCTTATGGATTCTAATCTTTCACTCTGGCTTTCCACGGCTGCCTAGCCAGCCCTTTAATTCTTAATGGCGGTCAGTGACTCTCAAGTTGATCTTGCTTCCAGATTTGTATTCGCTCCCAATAATCTCGGGAAAAAAACAATTATGCAGTCTCCACGAAACCCTTACATCCAGATATAGAACTATCTCGTTTCTCGTTAAGACAGCTCGCAGACAAATATGCAAAGAAAACAAATCTATCTATTGTTTATGATCTCCTCGGAGCAGAATACCCACATGGGCAGCATGAGAGAGAGAGAGGGTTAGAGGTCAAAATCATTACCATGTGCTCCTCCCTCTGTTTCAGGCTGTGCTAAGACATGCATTGGCAAATTCCACGGCAGCATCGTATATCGCATTATCATAAACCCCACCAGAGCTAACCTTTGTTGAATTTCATTTGATTCTAAGAGAGAGAGAAAGAGAGAGAGAGAGAGAGAGAGAGAGAGAGAGAGAGAGAACGACGTCTCGTTGACAGCCTGAGCCCATTGTCTGTGTTTCAATAGTTGAGTTGTTTGTCTTTCAGCCTTGTGACTGCTCTTGCTAAAGATGTGCTATTCCAAAAATAAAGTGCCAGGGGACGTGGGGGATCATTGAATCATACTGGCTAGAATATCACATCATCTGGAGAGGGTCTAGGTTCAATATCTAACTATACCTCGCAAGGAAAACAGGGCTTGAAAAGCACCAGCATTATATCCAATCCAACTATTGTCATCTTCCTATCCTCTGAATTATTAAATGAACTCTGAAAACTGGTAAATTGTGGCGATGGTGAAGAGACGTGGGGGGTATACAGTGAACCTCATTCCTCTTTTAATCTGTTTTAAATATTCTGACAGTACCTGTAGCGTACTGTAACACATTTCTATAATTTATACACTAATACATGCCATATGACATATGATGCTAACGATAAGTTACAATGCCATGTTACCATGCCAATAAAATCAACCGTATCAGACTACAGGCTGTCTAATGAAGACTTCACCCCTTGTGTTTCAACCCTGCCTATTTGTAGGAGTTGAGCCATCTTTAGCTTAGCTTGTCATGACAAAACGCTGGCATGGAGGATAAAAGAAGAAGCGTAGAAGAAGGAAGGGATGAAAAAAAAAAAGCAAGGGAGCACAAAGACGGGGAGGAGAGATGAAAAGAGACGGAGAGAGAGAGGAGGGAGAAAAAGGAGACAGGGCCAACGCAGCGAGACACAGAGACGGAGGAGAAAGAGGAGAGAAAACAGAGGAGGGAAAAGAAAAGAAAGATGGGAGGGAAAGAAAAAGAGATCTGTGAATCCCCCCCCCCACCCCCCCCCCCCCTTTCTCCCCCGAGACCTCTCTTGATGCCAAGCATTCATCATCCAGCCTCTAATATCAGTTATTCTGTGGCTCCTCTGCTTACAGCAGAATTAATTTCTGCTTTAATTACTCTCATCGGCGGAATGCTGATGAAGGAGAGGGACCAGGCATTCTGGGACCCGGGCCTCATTCCACCGCTTTAATTTGAATGAATTCCACCCGGACACACTGGCAAACAACTGGCAGCCGAGCCCGCGGAGTCACTGTGGGAACGCTCAGAGGAGCAGCAGCCACGGCCCTCACCAGCCTCGCTAGCTACCCTGTGTGTGTGTGTGTGTGTGCGCGCGCGTGTGTATTTCTGTGTGTATGCTTGACAGAGAGAGGGAGAGAGAAAGAAGGGGAAGGCATGTGTGTATGTGTTTGTGTGTTCAGGTGAAAGATAGAGACAGAGACATCAGGTGTAGCACGTATTTGTGGCTCTGTGTGTTTGTGTGTGTGTGTGTGCGCATTCCTTTATGTGTGCACACGTGCGTGGAACGCGCATCCAGCAAGACCAAGTCAAAAAGCACTGTTGATTTCAAACAGAGGCTGAATAAGAACAGATCTATATCAGCGCCAAGCATTTCCGACTAGAAGTGTCATCATTGACCGCAGCCTACTGAGAAGCGTGAACGTTTATTTACAGAAAATCACGAATCGTTCTTTGCTGGTTACACATAGGGTGCATGATCCTCACGCATATCAGGATGAGTGCATCATACAGGAATCACAGTGCCATAGCAATAGGAGTTCCTGGGTAAACTGGATGCAAACTGTTCATGAATGCATAATGGAAAAAACGGTCCAAACGGCGGAGTATCACAGAAACCGTCTGAAGAGCTAGGCCATTCGCTGTAATTGACTTCCCTCCAAGGCAGCATGGTAGTTACAGAATGGAGCATATTGGGGAAGGATTGTGATTGATTGTGTGGGTCTGCCATAGCGATTCGTTTGATTAAATGTAACCGCGGGATTCTCTTCCAAGTCCTAATGAAGCAGCAATTTGAAACTGGGAGAGGAACAGAGTGAGCCAGGCAAGCCTACTGCTCCAGTCTGTGTGTGTGACGACACACACACACACTCACACACCCTCTAACGGGCTCGTCCTCCCACCTCTAAATACTGTCTGCCATCAGTGACTGGGCTCAGTGACATAGAACACTATTATTACTCTCCTCCTCATCTACTCAACAATTCACCCACAGAATCCTTGTTAGGAGAGAAATATAGTTGGCGTGGTAATATCTCCTTGTTTGTATTTGTTTGATTAAAACGAATGAGGAAATTTGATTATTTGCAAGTTGGGGTTTAATCAGATTTCCCCCCCCCCCAAAAGAGTAGTGTACCTTCTCAAGTGTAAACTATTCACATTAAACACGGGAACATAAGTAACATTAAAATGTGCTGTGTAACTATATGTGATGAATTTCTCCTGGGGAAACAGAAATGTATCTTTCAATTCGAAATAACAGATCTATGATTCACATGTATGTCGGTACTGTATAGGAGAGAGATTCCAGAGAGTTCTGGGGTTTCAGAATGACTAGAAATCCATTACATTTCCTTTCAACCTGCTCTTATGCACGGTATGTATTACGGACATCCCATTAATATTGTATTTATCCCAGCACATTACCCAGAACCTGGTGGTATGGAGGTCAGAGCAGTGGGCGTGGGCCCCCGTGACCCTACAGCCCCTGGACAGGTGGGCGGGAGACCCCTGTGCACTGGCCGCTTTGGCAGCGTCTCTCTCCCCTCCCTCGGACGATGGGGAGCTCAGGCCATGATGAGCAGCTGGGTTGCAAACACTGAGCACATTAATATCTTCCTAATGATAATAATCATTATGGCATAAGCACCTTTCCCAGAGTGGGCAAGCTTGCAGAATGTGCCAGGGTAGCATTGTTGTTAAAGTAAAAAACGGATCAAATGACTCTCTTAATAGGCGGTGACTTGCAGCAAGTGAGGTAATGAGAGCAAGCAGTAGTGATCTGATGTGATAATGAGATACACACAGTCCATAAGGGGGACTGAAGTCTTAAGACTCAAGTTGGACAGCATGACGTTTATCAATAACTGACAACATGTATCAAACTAAATAACTCGCATATCATTTAATCTCGACGACCCTACATAGTAACTTCTATCCACATACGTTGCGTTAATGGGCTACTACTCTTGGAAGTCACAGAAAACGTTATCAACATCACTAGTAGGACACCATTCTGCTCTCAACTCCTGTTGCCTCCTGATCCACAAAATTGTAAGTCCGCACAGAATTTCCCATATACCCTCTACCTCATTTAATATAACTGTCACTGTTCACCTATCATAGGCCATTATCTGTCTCATTCGCGTTCATTATTGAAGCTAATGATCTGTTGTCCTCTCCGCTCCCCATTGAAGGAGGACTACATTAAAAGTCTCTTACTAACTTAATTAGTAATTATAAATGTTAAAGATTAATCAGAGAGAGAGAGAGTGGCTTAAGGTTGGCGTCTCTAGGCGTCCACGGGACAAATGGAAAGACAAAGGAGCCATGTCGCAACAGTGTTCACGATGAACCGTGACGGCGGCCATGGAACACTGCAGAGACATAAAGGAGAACATTCTAGCACTAATGGCTGCCTTCCATGTCTGCCCCGGCACATTCGTGTGCTTAAACTAAATACAACGGGATTAGTTAGCGGAGAGTCGATGCTACAAGCGATGTCGAGAAACATTTGACAGATAATGGAGATAAAATGCTTAACATGGGTAAACCAGGATGCCAGTACGTGTATTATCTCAACAAAACATCATGGCAATGGATCGGCTGAATAAAATCCAGGGTGTGCATTGATTGGCCTACCTACTAAATATGTCCCACTCCAACAATTCTACCTCAGCAGCATCCGTTACCCGTATTAGCACTGATATTGACATAAACGCTTAATAACTAATAAGCTAATATGCTTTCATCCAGGGAGTTCCTGTGTGATTTCCATTAATGAGGGAGAATCGCCTAGGACTATCTGCCTCCCTGTTTTCCGGAGCATGTTGACGATGGAGCCAGGGGGTCTGAAAACGCTTGACGGGGAAAGCAAGCAGGAAGTTTTGGATCTGAGTTGAGGAACAGTGCAGGGAGAGAAGCTGCTGCTCCTCCTATCTTCATGAGCTATGGAAGGTGGAGGCTTACAGACTTCTGAGCCAAAGAATTCAACGACTCTCACTACAGAACTTCCAGTGAACGAGAAAAACATAAACAACAATCTGGCCCATCTCCATGCCTACTCTGTTATTCCGGAGCCATCTCCTCTGCTGTAAATGACGGCTGTCTATTTCATGGCTGGCCCTCCTTTTTTAGAGGAGAAATGGCAGTGCTTTGACTAGGAGGGAGCGGGGAGAGCTATCACACGAGACAGCGAGTGGGGTTGCGGGGGTCTGGCTGGTGGCCCGCATCACCTGAAACCTATTAGAGAGCTTTGGAACATTCCACGGGGTTCCTCTACTGTGGCCAGAGGGCATCGTAAAGGTCTTCAGTGAGAGGGTCGAGGCTGGGCTCAGACGTCCCCTGCACAGACACAACAAACAGCTAGCAAGGTGAAACAGCAACTCCAGAGGCCGAGACAACAGTGGGGAGTGGGGTTTAAAAAGCACTGAAAAGCGGGGTTGACATTGTCGTCAGTGTTTTTTTTAATAACTTTTCTTTCCACAAGGCAACACTTCAACACATGAAAGTACCCATTACTTTCTGAAAGGTAGCTGCAATAAGAAGAACTTTGCCATTATATACAAGCCTAAAACATGATTCATACTGTATTTGCAGCCAAATGCAAACATCCAACTCAAGTTTTTGTCAAATGGTTTGCCATCTGGACCCATAACAGCAAGAGCCCAATAGTGTTCACACAAAAAAAAACAAACACACATAAACACACAAAGACTCAATGCCAAATCTATCGGAGTCAGTCTCATTGACACCCCTGTCTCTTTCTCTCTCCCTCTCTTGTTTCCTGCTCTCTCTCTCTCTCTCTCTCTATCTCTCTCTCTCTCTCTTCTCTGTCCCTGCCTCTCGCTAGCAGGACCAAGGTCCATCTCTTTGGCCAAGCTACAGTGTTATGCTCGGTGGGTTTAGCTCTATGGGTGGCTGTGGCCTCTCCTCTGGCCGCCCGTGTCCATTTGCTCTGCGGGTATGGCAGGCCCGGGCTGACAGATGGCCGCCCCTCTCCTCTCCTCCGCTCCCGCGTTGGAGGAACACAGTAACTGGTTTTTCCTCCGCCGTTGACCTTGCCACCGCCAGCCATCCAGCCATCCAGGCTGGCACTCCGCCTGTCGAACAGGAGGGTAATGAAGTCCAGCTCCGCTCACATGATTATTAAGGCTTTGACGCTGGGGGGCTTTTTTCAGCGCGCTTTCCCCCCTCCCCCCCTTCCCCCCTCCCCTCCCCGCCCCCCCGCCTCCCTCCGCTGTCTGCCGTACACAGTCGGCGGTTTTGACGAGAACAGTCAATCGTTACGCAGCACTTTCAAACTGCGCACCATTAAGGGCCGGTCCAAAACTTTTACCCCCCCCCCCCCCCCCTCATTTTCACAGTTTGGCAGTGTTTTTGTCCGAAAACACATTTGACAACCATGTGGGCCTGATGGAACCAGGTCCCGCCTCTGCAGTCCCACCACACAACTGCCCGGCGAACGCCGACAGTGAGGGGCTCAGGTTTGCTCACGGCGCTGCATGATTCCCAGTCAAAGTTGAACGGGATGAAGACGTCCCCTCACATTCCCCATCCCGGCTGGGGGTGACAAGCTCTAAAAGCCAGAGAGCTGTGCACTATATCACTCGTGTATTTCCCCCTGGCCGGCATCCTCCCCCTCCATGCCTGGAGGCCATGTCCCTCCAGAGCCGGCCTGGGATCTCAGAGGTGTGGGTTGCAACTCTGACCTTTACTAAGGCAGCACTGTCTGTTTGCACTGCTCCCATATGCCCCCCATCCCGCCTGCCCCCTCGTCTGACTGCTTAGCAACCCCCTCGGACCTGAGCAGGCTGGGCGTGCGCATGCTCCGCCGGCCTCTGGGCCCTCCCCCCGTCCTCCCGGGGGGCGGAGGAACGCAGAGGTTAATTCGGATCGTTCACTATTTATAGGGCACTTCAGAACAAGGGTTGGCATTAACACTCTAAAGGAGACATCCCTCCTGTATATCAATAAAACATTGCCAGAGACACAGGAAGAGCCTACCTCTATACAGGTCGGCGGACTAAAGCACGGCGCGTCGCAGGGTCGAATGGTTGAACGGCTAAGTTGCGCCAGCCAAACCCTGCAGTAAGTCTGATACAAAAGACAATGACGCTGTACAGAAATGGATGCCTACAGAGAAGGAAAATAACATAAAAAAAACGGTGAAAGTCAGGAGAAAATATCTCTTGAGAATGATTTGCCAAATAATCACCATGGTGACATCAGCCTACCAATCGCAGTGCAGTCCAGAGCCCGCTGGGCTCTAAGCTTGAGCAAACAAGGCATATGAAGTGGGAGCATCACATATTTCCCCACATGTTGGCCTAGTCTGAGAGGTGCGGGGAAATGTCAAGAAAATCAATAGATAAGGACCACATCAGACCGAGCTTGTCTAGCCTAGCAACAGAACATCCCCATGGTGATGTCTATTACCTCTCCTTTACAATGAAATAAAAAAGAAATAACAACAACAACAAAAACGCCATGAAGAGCAGAAACCCTCACTGCAATGCCGTAAAAGTTTCTATGCGGCTCCCTGGTTAACTTGTTGTCTTTCTTTGTCTTTTGACGACAAATACAGACCGCAGACAGGTATATAACACTGAAGTAAACGTGTGAATCTAAAGATAGCCCTTCCTGGATCTCACTCTGTTTTCTATTCTCCTCATGGATGACACATTAGGCAGGCACGAGTATAATGTAACAAGCAGGAAGGTGTGCGTAATTGCTTATTAGCAGCAGCACACACGGCTGCAAGGGAGGTGACTGCGCTAACGAATGGAGAGGCGTTATTAATCTCCAATTAATGAAAGCGGCAAGAAATCGCACTTGCTACAAGGTATGCATGGCTTCCTTTGTTTGCACTGGCTGATCGGAGCGCCTGCTCTCTATGTTTCTTTGATGTGATGGATCCCGACTGCAGTACTGCTGGTTGGTCTATTGGTTGGTCAATCAGGTTGTGACTCTCATCTAAACGGGGAATGTAAGTTAAAAGCTGACATGGGTAGGCGTCGTGTGCAGGATTTCAGCGTACTGGAATGACACTGTGTTAAGGCTCACAGGAAAATCTAAAGGTGATTTCACAGCAGGAAACAGGAAATTGCAACATCTAACAGCAGCATTTCTTAACACACCATGAAAAGAAGTGTCCTTAATAGAGTAGTAAGCGTGTTCCCACCAGTGTGGAGACAGAGACAGAGACGGTGTAATCAACACACACTGGCCATGCCGCTCCAGGGACCCAAAACAAGAGGATGTGTGTCAGGGATCGTTTGTAACCCTTAGAAAACAAAAAAAAAAACAACAAAAAAAAACACCTCCAAATACTGTTACACTTCCCAGTTTGCTTAATCACAAGAAGACGATATGGTACAGGTTGCCAGGTTGGTGGTCAGTAGGAATAAGGTGAGGAGGAGGAGGGAGGGAGAGATGACAGAGAGCAGGAGGGACTGGAGGAGGGCTGGAGGCCTCACGCTCGCTCGCCCTCCTCTCCAGCTCTGTAACGGCCCACAGTGCCTGCTTCACACTGAGCGGCCAGCTGTACAGCAAATGTGCCTTTCCCTCCCCGCCCCCAAAAGCCCCCGACCACCACCAATGCCCCCCCCCGCCCCCCCACACCACCACCACCTCCCTCCACATGGGCCGACCAAGCCACTGGCTCCTCCCTGACTTGGCTTGAGGCTCGGTGCTGTCACCAGCCCAAAAAAACAACAACAACAACAAATGTTAGAGGTGACCCCAAAAAGCCACTTTGTGGAATGTACTGGGTTTGTTTGTTTATGATTGTCCTTCAGAATGGACTTGTAATGGACTTGAGTCAGACAGTTTCAGAGGGAAAACGGCTACAGTGAGAAGGGGGTAAACCTTTGCACCTTTACGAACATTTTAGGGCAGAGCCAATTCTTTAAAATGTGTCGAAGGACCTCAAATTCACACAGGGCTATTTGGAATGGAGGAATAAATTGGTCATCTAGTCCCCCTGCCATGATCCAAATGTCAGAGTTCACCGCAGGGTCATGGAATAGCGATAGGGAGAGATGCAGCCTTGCTGCTTAAACCACAGAAGCTTAACTGACAACCAAAGACCTTCAAAGGTACACATTCAAAACAGAAATAAACGTTGGCAAACTAAAGGACTGCCAGTTAAAGTATTGTCTCTCGTGCAATTTTGGAAGACTATGACTAGTGCAAATTGTTACGTTTGGGGGGGGGGGGAATCTCAATTAACATTTCACACAAAGAAAGATGCAAATAATGGATTTGATAATGACCACAGCAGCTGAAAGCTGTATAAATCTGTGTGCCTCTGGAGAAAAATCGGACACCCTCAATTCTGTAAGTGCGCCATGCCAAAAAAACTCTAAACTAAAGAGTTGCCAGCTGTCTTCTGGCCTGCTATTAAATTGCTCCTTGGATGATGGCGATATCATTTTTTTCGCCATAGGAGTATCACACCAGGTCCCCAAACAGAGCCACCAGCTGTACAGCAAATGTGGACTGATCCATCTGGGCCCTAGCAGGCTGCGCCCTCCATCTTAGTACACGTGGGGCCGTTGGTGGGCTTGGCCTGGGCTGATCTACGGCACACTCCCCACCGCCCGCGCCACCTTCCTCGCTCTCGTCAACCGCCATTATCATGCTAAGTGTCGAGTAGCTCAGACCTGAGCTGTGCTTTCTGTCTGAGCTGGGTACACCACCACCGAAGCATAATATCCATGCATCAAAATGTGCTGGCAGAGGCACAGACGAGGCAGTCACGAGCTCTTTGGTGTCGGACAGGGAGGAGGCAAGAGGAGGGGGAGGAGAAGGCAGCAGAGTGCACTTGGCTTATGGAGACTATTGTATTACAAAGGCAGCTGAGGTGGACTTGTCTGGGGCCGAGACCGGCTCGGATTCTGTTGTTCCGTACACTTAACGCTACGGTTATGTCACGCCACATCACTATATATAGAGTTATCAGTGTGAGCTGACACTGCGGAGCGGGGCATGGATGAAAACAACACCCCTATGAATCCAGTGCCTGGTCCATTACCTACGCTAATAACACTGACAGCTGAGCGGAGATGACCCCAGACCCCACGTTTCCCCTCTCTGGTGCAGATGGCCATTAAAAGGAGAAAGTGTCCCCTTTTTTCAAGGGAGAAGGTATTTAGAGCTTTTTCCAAATGAGGACCTTTTTTCAGCTTTTTTTGGCCCAAAATTTCTTTACGGTAATTACAGGCTGGTCCAAATTTAACCCTGCTGCAGAGAAGGGAATGTAGAAGAATATAAAACCCTCCACTGTCAACTCTGATCAACACTGGTGTCATAACAAGGCTGGGCAAATTGCATACTTAGCATTTATGTCGCTTTGTTCCATTTGTTTAGGATGCCTCTGAATTTCTTTGAGGGAATAAACCTCTTTTGTATTTATTTCAACGTCTCAGGAAGAAAACATCACCAGCTGCTACCCGTAGAACACAATAGTGATCACAGAAAGTCAGTAAGACTTCAGAGACAATATGAGACATTGAGCAATAACCCAATCACCTATCCTTGTGCTGTCTAGATTTGGCCATTATTGGAGGGAATGGTCGGCCTGTGTGGCTAAAAGACATAAAATAACCAGTAGGGGGTTTGTATCCTCCCTTCCCAGTGTGTTCCATGCCCATCTTCCAGAGAAAAAGGACTAATGCTGGCATGGCGGTGTATTAGGCTCCCCCAGTAGAGCAGACAGAGAGAGCAGATCGCAAAGATGAATACAAAACATACACCTACACATTCCCCATCTCTCTCTCTCTCTCTCTCTCTCTCTCTCTCTCTCTCTCTCTCTCTCTCTCTCTCTCTCTCTCTCTCTCTCTCTCTCACTGTCTCTCCCTTTCTCTTTCTCCCTTTCTCTCTCTCCCTTTCTCTCTCTCTCTTTCTCCCTAACACGCACACACACTGAGAACCACACAGCTTCAAAATCACAAATCACATGCCGGCGATTGTTTATGCACAAACAGTGTGGTCCTGATAGAATTGCCCACCGGTCCTGATAGAATTGCCCACCGTGTTTAAATTCACCTGCGCCTAGGAGCGCCTTCCAAACAGAGAGGCGGTTTGGTTCCAGATCAATGAGTCTCTCTCCCACTGAAGACAACAGATAATCCAGTGTAATGAAAGAGCCGCCAAACAAGCTGAATAAATGAATGAATAAAGGAAGGTGAGACCAGAATTCAGACGCCTACTTACTGCAGGCAAGAGAGAACTGGCATTGAATTGTGTATTCTCTACCAATTATTCTACCTGCATACAAATGCAAGTGAAAAGAAGTGAAGACATTTTGGGAACTTGAAATGGATATGGGGTTTGTTGTTTGTGTGGAAGTCTTGAGAATGACAATGAGGTCTACTGGTAGATCAATACAAATGTATTTTCAAATATGCAAATGTTATTACTGTGGACGTATCTAATTTTAATTAAGTTAATAGTAAAAAAAAAAAAAGGCATCACAAATGATTCAATCATCGTTCGTTAAGAATGTCAGTGTATTTTCCATGAAGGATGTCATTAGTAAAATTCAAACCTATTCTCAATTTGCACATTTCCTACAGAATTCTATATTTTATGTTCAACAGGTATCATATGAATCATTGTGTTGGTGTGATGTAATCCCAGGAAAATACACAATGCCCAAAAAACAACAAATCTTACCTAGCATATGATTGGCCACATGGACTTGGATGTCCCATTCGCTGTAGAAGACCATCTGACATTTGATGCACTGGTAGGTCTTCTTCTGATCGATGGACCAGAAGAAATAAAAAAACAAGGATGAAAGGTTTTAGACTACATCCTCCTCACCTTAAGTAAACACGATATTCTTGGTAAATTAGGGCGACTTATTCCACTTTCAGCAGCACCGCTAGACATGGATCCTTTTGAGACGTACATGCTGTAATGTCTTCAATGTACTTACCTCCTCTGTTTGTGAGGGGCTGGCTCTGGGCATCGGGGACACCTGGGGGGTCCTTAGCTGTCCACTGTTGCTGTCTCCTCCCTGCTCCCGGTGCACTGTCTGGACATGGGCCTGCAGCTCCGCCTCCGACTCAAACTTCACATTACAGCTGGTGCAACGCGTTTTGGCGGCCGTCGAGGACGAGGAGGAGGAGGACGACGAGGAGGAGGAGGCGGCTTTGACTTTCCCCTCCCCGGGGCTGAGACTCTCCCCTTGGGCCCAGGCGGCGGCCGCCACTGCTGGGGTGGTCGCGCCGCCCTGCTGCTGCCTGCCTCCGTTCACGGTGGGGCTGGAGCTCTTGGAGCCAGCTGCGCTCACGCAAGCAGCACACAGGCCGTACGGCAGGCCGTTGATGTCCAACTTGACGAGGTCCTGCTTGGAGCGGAACTCCTTCAGGCAAGAGGCGCACTTGAAGAGCTTCTGGACCTGGTGGTGGTGGTGGTGGGAGGCCACGGTGTTGCGGCCGATGGGGTGATTGGTGGACATGGTGCCGGTCTTCTGCATGTGGAAGGTGCCGTGGATCTTCAGCTCCAGGGTGGAGGTGACGGTCTGCATGCAGACCACACAGCGGAAGCCCGTCAGGGAGTTCCTCAGGTCAGGGTGCATCTGGCAGTGCTCCAGGAAGTCCTCTTCGCACTGCAGGGGCATCTTGCAGATCCGGCAGCTGCCCGTGTCCAGGCTCTTGCTGTGGGTGACCTTGTGCTCGGTCAGGGTGAGCAGAGAAGGGAAGCGCTCTCCACAGATGGGGCACATGTAGTGCTTGACAGGGCCCAGGTGGGTCTGCATGTGCTCCCTCAGCCCCGCTTCGGAGAAGAAGGTACGCGAGCAGACGTTACACTTGTGGTTGCCCTTGATCATGTCCGCCTTCCTCTTCATCATGGCACTCTCCCCTGGGCGGATGTTGTGGTCCCGCAGCTGGTGGTTGGTCAGGAGGGAGTCCATAGTGTAGGATGCGCCACAGATGTCGCACCCAAACATGGGGTCTGCTGTGTCCACCTCCTCTTCGCTCCCGTCGTGGCTGTTGTGAGGCTCGACGGCGGTTCCTCCCGGCACCGCTGCGCCGTGACTGTTGGTCAGGAGACCCTGTAGCTCGGCGTCCTCCTTCGCCACGGCGTCCGTCCCCCCCGCGGTGGAGCCGTTGGCGCCGCAGTTCTGGGCCTTGCCCTCGAACACACAGTGCTTCTCTCTCAGGTGCTTCTCCAGCAAGACGATGGCGTGGAAGGCCTTGCTGCAGAAGCGGCAGTTGTACTTCTTGCTGTGGGTGGTGATGTGGCACTGCAGCTCCACTTCCGTGCCAAAGGATTCGCCGCAGAAGATGCAGCGGTGGGCCCGGCCCTGGTTCTCCAGGTGACTGTGTTTGACGTGCAACTGCAGGTCCGTCTCGTGCCTGAAGTCCCAGTTGCACGAGGTGCAGCGGAACACCTTTTTCTCGTTGCTGTGCTTGACAGCCAGATGGAGCTGGGTCGACACCTTGGAGTCAAACACTTCCTGGCACAGGGTGCAGCGGAAGAACACAAAGGTGTGCATGTCCAGCAGGTGCTTCTGAAGGTCGTCCACGGAGGTGAACTGCTTGTCGCAGCTCTCGCAGATGTAGTAGGTGGAGGTGATGGTGAAGTGGACCGTCACGTGCTTGAGCAGGGATTCCTGGTTGGGGAACTCTTTGTTGCACTGGGGGCACGTGAGCTGGGGCTGGAGGCCATCCAGGTGAGTTTTCAGGTGGGTCTGGAACAGGTCCAGACTGGTATATTTGGCCCCGCACTGGTTACAGATGAACTCACTGGTGGCGCGAGACGAGGAGCCTCCATGTTTGAGCAGTGCTGTTTGCTCCAAAGAGATGGGCGAAGAGGGGCTGAGTGTCCTTAGGGACTTCTTCCCGTTGTTGATGTAGTTGAGTGCCAGCGGGATGTTCTTGTGGTTCTCTTTGATGTGCTTGTTCAGCTTCAAAACACTGTTGAAGATGGGCGAGTTGGTGCAGTAGGAGCACGAGTACACCTCCACGATGGGCTCCTTGGGCGTCACAGCCAGGGGAGAGTCGAAGCGCAGGCTGCCCCCGTCGCAGTGCGTCTGACGGACGTGTTCCTCCAGCGTGGCCTCCGTCAGGAAGCCCATGAAGCACTGCGGGCAGAAGAAGGCGTTGCTCTCCTTGGCAACGGGGCTGGGGAAACCATGGGTGCAGCGGATGTGCTCCTGGAGGGCATTGAGGTCGCCCAGAACCTCAGGGCAGAAGTTGCACTGGAGCAGAGCGTCTGGCAGGCTAGCCAGCAGGGCGACGTGGTCCTCGGCGTTGTGCACCTGCTTCAGGTGCTCGTTCAAGTTGAACAGCGAGGGCAACACCTCCAGGCAGAACTGGCAAGTGTGGGCCTGCTCCGGCTTGTCCAGGTGCATGGTTCTCAGGTGGATCTGAAGCACAGCCAGGCTGGAGAACACCTGCTTGTTGCAGTAGATGCAGCTGTAAGAGATCTTAGGCTGTTTGGAGGAGCGGCCCCCCATGTCAGAGGCATGCTGGGCTGCCCTCTTCCTCCTCCCCCGGGTCTTGGGAACCGGCGGGGCCGCCTCAACCATGGTGGAGCTGTCCACCGAGAGGTTAGAGTCAGGGGTGGTGCTGGAGACCGAGGTGTAGCCGACCGTCAGCAGCGACGGGCTGTTGCTGTGGTTGCTGGACTCTGGGAGCTGGTGGACGTCCATGTGGGCATAGAGGTCTTCCACGGAGAGGAAGTGCTCGGAGCAGATGGCGCACGAGTGGCCCTTGCGGTCGCGGTTGTGGGCCTGGTCGATGTGGGTGAGCAGGGTGCCCTCGTCGCTGAAGGGCTCGTGGCAGTAGATGCACTGCAGGGTGCCACTCAGTGGGCCGTCCTCCGACGGAGAGCACTCGGGGTGGCACTCGGCAATGTGCCTCTGGAGCTCCTCGGGGACGTCGAAGCCCTCCTCGCAGCGGCTGCATTTACGCGTCTCCTTCAGTTTCCACTCCTCTGCCCTGGAGAGCCCCGAGGCGCCGCCGCCGCCGCCGTCCTTGCCCCGCTCGTGCACTTGCATGTGGCCGTGGAGGGAGCTGGAGGACAGGAAGCCCCGGCGGCACACGGGGCACTTGTGGGGCTTGTTGGACGCGTGGGTCTTCATGTGGATCTTGAGGTGGTCGCTGCGGGAGAAGGCCGAGTCGCACTCGCCGCAGTGGTACTTCTTGTCGCCCGTGTGCAGCTTGACGTGGCGGTCGCGGCTGCGCTTGTGCTTGAACAGGCGGCTGCAGAAGGTGCAGCTGAAGGGGAGCTTGTCGCCGTGGCTCTGCTCGTGGCGCTTGAGGAAGCTCAGGCGGCTGAAGGACTTGTCGCAAAACTGACACGGGTAGGGCAGGCCAGGGCCGCCTTCGTCCTCGCCGTAGTCATAGTCCTCACAGTGGCCTGGGGAAGTCTGGTCCTTGCTGGAGGGAGATGATGCAGGCCAGGAGCAAGAAGGGTCATCCTCGATGTCAACACCGTCTGCAGACAGACAGAGGAGGAAGGAGAGAGGAGAGGAAGGGAGAGGACGAGATGAGATGAGAGAGCAGGTCAAGAGATAATAGGGGGAAGGAAAGAGAGGGAATGAGTGAAAGGATAAGAAAGGGAAAGAGACAGAGAGAAGGTGTTTTGTCAAGTTGCATTAGGTACTCATTTGTCTTGGCTCTGTTAAATACTAAGGTGGGTCGCTGTGGCACTAGTCATTAAAGTAATAATTAGGTGGCTAAGTATGAATTTACATTTCTTTGGAACTTGGATGATATTTTTTTCGAAGCAATACCATTCCTTAGGTGTGTTCTCAGAAGTCACATTTAAATCTGTTATTCAAAGTATAATTAGCGGAATAGAAAAATGGAAAAGCTTTTACCACAATTAACCTTGTATGTGGCCATGTAATGGCTTAGCCCACTGTGAGTCAAAATGCAATCTCTGACATTTAAACCCAACACAAGGCAATGGGGGTGCTTCAAGATGCAAGCCCAACATGAGGTAAATTAGAACATTTCTATTATTCTGTAACAACTACCATAATAGTTTACAAAAAAATAAGCCTTAAAATGACCGCCTGAATGAGGAACAAGGAAAAAACAAAGGCCGTCTAATCAAATGGCTTAAAAAGACAAAGCTAAAATATGTCAGTTACAGACAACATTCCTCTAGGGGTGCTAAAACCTAAAAAGCCTTCTGTAACTCGAAAATGTATGTTTTGGGGTTATACAGTAGATGGAAGAACACTGGTTCAGTACAGTGGCAACCCAAGGACGAGCAGGTGCACGGAATGGCCAGATCACACAATAGACAACTGCCAGTGCCCACCTCCCCCCACTCCCCCCCACCCTTTTCATCCAAATCAGACACCTGATTGGACGACATTCCAGTTGTATGTAACAGACAGCAAAGTATAAATGGAAAACACAGAACACCAGTTTCCACAGGTTCAAGAGGTGCCACACCACTTCTTCCCGCTGTCGAAACCCTAAGTGCTGTGAACTTCCTTACTTAAATAAAACATTGTAATTCCAACCCCCCTGTCTGAAAAAAAAGCAGAGTCAAAAGGCCAAAACTTGGAACGGGAAAAACAAGAGGAAACAGCAAGAGATTTATGAGACAGACGAAGGAAAAGCAGAAAGCCCATTCCAGGATCCAGGATCCACACTATCCTTCATTGGACCAATCCAAGTCTCTCTCTCTCTCTCTCTCTCTCTCTCTCTCTCTCTCTCTCTCTCTTTCTTGTTTTTACTGCGAGATCTGCCCTTCGTCAGGATAACGTTCTGCCCTCGCCGAACACCTACCCCCACCAGGCTCTATCTACAGGAAACAGATGGGGTCGGAGGCCATCCCCCTGCCCCTCCAAATTGCTGAAAGCGGCACATTGAGAGCCCACCTCCACACGGCCAAGCCTCCTGGAAACCTCCCACCCCTGGCAAGGATCCCACTCTGCTCACATCTCACTCAAGGAGCCTGCCCTGGATGATTTACCAGCTTTATCTAGCTCATCCACGTTTTCTGTCAGTGTGTGTGTTTGTTTCTCTTTGTCTGTGCATGTACAGTAGGTGTGCAATTTCTCTCTCTCTCTCCCTCTCTCTCTCTCTCTCTCTGTCTCTCTCTGTCTCTCTCTCTCTCTCTCTGTCTCTCTCCCTCTCTCTCTCTCTCTCTCTCTCTCTCTCTCTGTCTCTCTCTCTCTCTCTCTTCATGGTTAGAGGGAGGATGGGTGAGTCAGTGGTATGCTCTCCTCTCCTTCATGGAGGGGGCGGATCTGCCCTCGCTCTCCCAGGACAGGAGAAGGCAGCGCAAAGAAGGATGACCCCTGCCTATGCCTTACAGTCAAACATATTGGCTTTTAGACAATCCACTACACAAACACACAGCCATAACAAATACGTCTATTTTACACGAGCCAAAGCAAAATTAAATTCTACAGTCTTAAATGAGGACGTCTTCTGCCGGGAGACATCGCCAGGCTGTCAAGATGCCTCTTCACTCCTTTGTTTATTTGATTTATATCATTTATGTCCTGTTTTTATTACAATGTGACACATCCAGTCTGTAAGTCACAGATGGGCACATCTGGGGGGGGGGGGGGGGGGCCGAGAGGGAGTCATGAGGTCTATATAAGAAGACGTGTGTATGTGAGCCATTGTGTGACTTAAACTGGCAGATGCTTAATTGAATTAACATGCTCCACAGTGCCCAATTGTTGTTTAACACAGGCTTCTTAATGGTGTAACTACACGCTAACTACGCTTGCTGTTGCCACTAGAAGGGAGCTTCCAGAAGCTAGGAATGGACAAATCATGGTGTGTGCATGTCATAATAATAGGTACTCTACTTCCAAAGTGTAGTTCTGGTCATTATCACAGTGTAGGTACTGTATATAGTGAAAATCCCTGGATACATTCTGATTGTTTTGAGTGGATGGTGAATGAAAGCCCAGCTGAAAGGCTTCTAAAACCTGCTTGCATCAACAATTGTTAGTTTTACAAATTGTCCCACAATTATGGATAATATGTGCTACTTTTTCTATGTCCATCTTCACCCATGGCGGTTCTTGGAGGACACTGCAGAGTGCCATTTCTGACAAACGTACAAACATGCACACACACCCGCACACACACACACACACACACACACACACAGTCAGGGCAAGTGTGTGAACAACAGCAGATGAAAGCAGTGAGCCTCAGGAGACCTTGAAGAGAAGAGAAAGAGAGAGACACAGAGAGAGAGAGAGAGAGAGAGAGAGAGAGAGAGAGAGAGAGAGAGAGAGAGAGAGAGAGAGAGAGAGAGAGAGAGAGAGAGAGAGAGAGAGAGAGAGAGAGAGAGAGAGAGAGAGAGAGAGAGAGAGAGAGAGAGAGAGAGAGAGAGAGAGGGGACTGTTTTTTCCCTTCTTCACCCAGACAAGAAATGCCCAGGCCTCGGCGGCCTGAGTAAATAAAAGAGCGGTCCTTACTTCCCCGGTCTCTCGGGCGAGGGGCCTGTGCACGCCAGCGCTCTCTGTGTGGCTGCCAAAGGGGATGCTGGGGCCTGAAAAACTACACCCTGCAGCTGAAGGGCTGTCTTTGTTGGCCTGCCAAGGCCTTCCTGAGGCTCATCCAGCCAACAGCTTGTCACGTCCTGGGAGGAAGACCTCCATCTTAGGGCCTGTCCCTCCCCAGGAGCCTGTACTCCCTCTCTCCCTCCTCTTTCTGCTTTTACTTCTCTCCTCTTTTTCATGTCGGCTGCTATACTGAACAAAACAACTTGTGGGATGTGCTCAGAATGTAGAAGCGACAGCTGGAAATTAATTGGACATATGTTACGAGGGCGTTATTCAGATGAACACGTCAAATGATATTAGGTAGATTGAGGACGTTATTTGTTGACTCAGATCGATCAAAAGTACAACTCTTGGATGAACTTTTCGTTTCTTCAATCGATGTCCTTGGTGTTGTACGATCAGAGTAATCGCTTGACCCTATACACCGTGAGCCATAGATGATGTGAACTACCTCTTCTACCCCCCCGCCAACACCCCACCCGTAAACACATACACGAGCACGCACACACCCCGCATGCAGCTGGCCAATCCAAATGTCTCTGTGGGAGCCATCTCTATCATATTCATTTTTAGCTCAAACTCTGAGTAAATATTCAGGTTCAAATAGGCCATTCATAGCTGCCACTACTGCATACACACACACACACATTCTCACACACACACTCACACACACACACTCACATTTCCTCCCGCTTGACATGAACTTCACTTTAATTGGTGTGAATATATGTACAAAATATATGAAGAAATACAACACACGTAACGAAGGAATATCAGGAATCAGGAATTCTTTAAAGTCGAAAGTATGTGCAGTTTTACTATCGTTGTAGGTGTATGGTTTGCAAAAACGACATTATAACAACAACACTTACACTACTACCAGTGCTAATGATAATAAATGGAGTTGGACGTAAAGTAACTCTCCCCAGCTCTCAATCTCTCACTGCTATCCAAGCACCCTGGGTAATCTGTTCTTGCTCCCAGCTCAGCCGTGGCCCAGAGGACTCATCCGCCACACCCACAGTCTCCTGCCTGCTATGCTAACCTACACATCCATCGACTGGACTCATTCTTTCATTCCGTTGTTGCCGTGTTGCTCATGTGTCTACTGGAGTCAACAGGCCTGGCTTTGCTACCGGCCTCACCGTCCCACCACAGCCCCCATCACTCATCTTTCCAATACCATTTCAAAACGTATTCAGTTGTCGGTGTGGTCTTTGAACTTGTGAATCACCCCCCCTCGGAAAAGTGCAACTCCACATCTCTGTGGCCTGTGATAACGGCAAAGATGACCTCTTGCACAAGGGGACAGTTTTCTTACAGTTCTAGAAATAACACACAATATTATGCGCGCTGGCCTTTTAACTTGTGTGGCGTGGACTTCATCTTAACTGCCGACGTCCAGCGCTCCTGCGATTGTTTTCTCTTTCCAGTCATAAAGGGCAGGAGCAGACAGCTACAGGCTATGGTTTCATGGTTTGAGCATGACTCACTATTGGCACCTGTGACTTCCTGTCTGGGGTCCTGGGAGCCCTTTAAGGCGGCTTATCTCTGCCTGACAGAAATGGACTAGGCCGGTTGGAACAACTCTTCTTCCTGTTCCGATAGCAGACCAGTATGCAGATCCAGTCGGTGGTGGATCTTATCTGAACACGGCTCGGGCATTACATTTGCCACTTCTGCAGCTCGACTTCTGTCCCGATTCACTCCTTGTCTTGTGAGAAAAATCCTGGCTGACGTCCAATTCCTAATCCTGCTCTTACTACGAGGTCAACGTACATCGTTTTCACGGAGAATTGTGTACATATGGGTGTTTGCATGCATGCAAGTGTGTGTAAAAAGATCCATGGTTACAGGCACGTCTGTATATGTGTGTATGTGCATCCGGTGTGTGTGTGTGTGTGCAACAGAGCTAGAGAGAGGTTGGACGTCTGTATTGTTGAATCCTTGTTTGCATTGTGCAGTAGGGACCTGGACTTCATTGAATAAACAAGGAGCTGACAACTCGTCTGATGTGACACTCTGACCCCACACTTCATATTCACAGAAGTGGGAATCTTTTCCAGTTACCGGGAGAAGTAGTCAGAAAGTCCCCAAGGGCCTGTCCATGTGTCATCTTAAAGCATGTCCCATTCCCGAGCCCAAATAGCAATGCGTGTTTGAACACCGTCATTTCACATCCAGCACCACATGTGACACCATCGCTTAAGAGCTAACGAACATCGGCTGCAGAGGCTTCTGTCAGCTCAAATCCTCTATTCTCCCGTTCAGAGAGGGAAGGGTTTCAATTGAGGGGCTAATTCCATTTCAGTTCAAATGGCGGGATCATTCAGTGGACCCTGGGACCCCCGCGGTGCTACTGCAGCATGCCCAGGCCTCAGGCTTTGCACACAGCAGTCATGCGGCGCCCCTGTTTAAGAGACATCAAATGGGAGTCCAAAAGGAGAGCAGCAGACTCCCCAGCCCTCTGAAAGGCCTCAGCAGGTGGCCAGAGGTGGCTGGCTGCACCCGTATTCTGTCCGCCGGACGCTGGACGCTGTACGATGGACGCTCAAACAGAGCACTTACGTCCGTGTCCGCGAGCAGACAGGCAGACACGTCTGCAGAGAGGAAACATCCCTCGCCCATTAGAGGCAGGTTCAATACCTTGTCTGATGTACATACTTGTCTCCCCTACTAAGACTTTGTCTCTCTCTCTCTCTCT
>NC_140370.1:3162500-3182500 GCF_054491055.1 Hypomesus nipponensis
CTGGGCAGTAACGACGTCCCCTGCAGTAGAGAACCCACATTCGGCAGACACACTTGTGCCTGGTACACACCAGCTTGGCCAAGAGAGGCTACTCTGAGTGATGACCTTTCCACCAGTCCAAGGGGTTTCCCGACAGTGGTAAAGGAGCAGCTTCTTTGTATTTCTTGATCTCCTCTTCTGCTTGGTCAAGGAATTACTTTTCTGGTGCCTTTCTGACATCCCCAAAAGTGTCTCGGAGTAGATCAGCCAGTGCTCTCCCGGGTGGCTTGCAGAAGCTGTGCGTATCGAGGGGCTGTCACAGAAAGAGTCGGATTGCTCTCATCCGACATGACATGTGTCGCTACCTCGACTGGCTTCAGAGTTTGGACCAATTCTTCGGCATGAGATATGTCCGACTCCGTGAAGGTGTCGGACATATCTCCTTTTTGCTCTTATAAAGGTTATCTCCTTTTTGCTCTTTCTGACCTCAAGGCAGAGCAGTACGGCGGTGATCGCAGGCGGCTGCTCTATTAAACGTCCAAACATGGCATAAGCGCTATTTCATCTCGTTGATAAGTCGGTTATCAGTTTGCGCTCCAATAGCTTGAGTTTTTTCTTCAAAGCATGAAGGCATGTGGCGCTTCTGTGGAAATATGCAGCTACGTGTCTGACTCGTCCGAGTAACCGTGCAACCCTCAGTGCGCGCTGCGTGGCCAGGTTCAAGGTGTGTGCGTAGCACTTCAAACGGAGAAAGCCGGTCAACTCTGCGGCGACGATCCTATTAGACGCATTGTCGGTGTCTAATGCTGGCTCTTTCTCGGTAATGCCCCATTCCTCAGCTGAGTTATTAAGTAGTTCTGACATGTGTGCCCCGGTGTGGCTGTCGTCAAAAGCCCTAGTCTGGAAGACGGGAGTGGACATACACCATTCACCATTCATCTGTTACTGTGGCCCTCGACTTCCACGCATCGCACGTCAGAGCAACTCGTTCAGCTTTAGTCAACGATGGCTTAACCTCTGTCTTGACTTTGTTGTAGATCCTGGGCAGGGCTGTGTCAGAAAAGAAACGTCTTGATGGTATTGTGTACCTCGGCTCTAAAGTGTAAATCACGTTACGAAAACCTGTTTTTTCGACCACACTATGAGGATAATGTCTTTGCATATACAATTTGAGATTGATTCGTGAGGAGATTAGCATTTTCTGAACTGCTGGGGAGTTTACTGAGACATGTATCCAGCGTTCGTTGTTTGCTGCTAGCAGGTTTGTCGTATGTTAGTGGTATTACCACAATACTTTATCTTTCCGTGGCATAGTTTGCAGACAACATTGCTCAGGTTCTTCCAGACGTGCGATTTAAACTGTTGAGGTGAAGCATGAATCTCGGGACTAACTTCTGACATGTTTGCTGTCCAAGATGTTTGCATTTGTATTCCTACCTAGCTACTACGTGTGAATGTGCGCTTCGGGAAGGAAATCATGAATGAATAGATTGCATTAATTGCAAGTTTTTTTACGCCTTGAATAGAATAATTACGTAACAGTAGGCTACAGACAAAATATCGATTTGGGAGGCAGCGTGACGATTAAAACATTGTCACACACAAGAATTGCGATTCATAAATGAATCGATTTTTTCCCCCCATCCCTAATTATCACCCATTAAACACTGGCATATGAGAAGTAAGATCTTCAAGAGTCATTATCAAAAAAGTATAACCACTCAAATCTGTAACACTCACAGGGGGCACGAGGAACAAAGATCACTAAACTGTGCTGAAAAGTGGGCACCATGTTATAAACAAAAGTAGCATAGATGCTAACACTGCTCTTGTTTACATGAAAAAGTTAATCTTGCGGTGGGGGAGAAGGATTTCTGGCTCTGGCAGCAGTCATCATTATCTCTAATCTCACGTCCATCGTTGGCAAGCAGCTTACCATGATGAACCCATTTCAAGGATCATCATACTGCGGAATGAACAAAATAGTCCCCCAATATCAGTTATCACTGACAGCGACATCTATATCTGCTAATTAGGCTTTTCATAGGGCTATTACCGATGAGAAGACACCAGACGTTATCAGTCAATCAGGGCTCTGCGCGTCGTCAGAGGAGAAACGTTTAAATGGGTGAGCTATATGTGTGTTTTAACAGTCATATCACACAACGGTATGGCAAGGGATTTGTTTCTACCTGAGCCCCAACGGGTATTTAGCATTGCTCCAGTTATAGATGATTACAAATAATGTGACCTTTAATTAAATACAGCATACCAATAAGCTAGGGCCTTAGCGATAGCAAGACAGAGGGATAGCGAGATAGAAAGAGAAAGAGAGAGACTGAGAACAACAGAAATAGAGTACGGTCTTTGGGGAGAAAGAGATAAACCGATAAAGAGAGTCGTGGATAAGGAGAGATAAAGATAGAGAGGGAGGAGAAGGAGAGAGAGAGGGAGAGTGCTGAGTAGAAATTAGAGTGATATTACCGCTTGAGTCCACAAAACACAAAGAGTCCTCGCCACCTGGTAACAGTATCCATGCAGAGGTTTTCCCACCATAGTTAATGTGGTACCAAAACAGGAAGCAGACAGGTCCACACTTTGCCTACTTCTGTCTCCTTCAATTAGTATGTCTCCCAGTCTTCCTGGGTTAGTGAGGTGACCGTCACCTAGAAGTATTCGCCTGTGTGAGCAAGGAGTCGGCAAAGGGAAGTCGACTCCCACGTGCAGTGGCACACATACCTGGGAGGAAACGCAGGGGCACAAAGGTGGCCCAGTGGCCCCCTGGGTAATTTGTAAAACATGAGCTAAGGCACCTGCAGGGGCAAAGGGTCAGGTGACTCAGTCAGAGGTGCACCCTGGGAGGAAATCTCTGTTGGGAAGCCACGCCTACTGTTGGGTGTCCAGAAGGCAGGTGGTCTAGTTCCTAGACACTCTGAAAACGAGTTTCTTTACTTGCTTGTGTTTTCAAATGGTCTGAAGTAAGCATGTGAAATATTATCTTCCCTTGCAATGGTAAATCTCAACAGCAGTGTGATATTTCCAGATATTTTTTAATAATACTGCATTAAAGGGGCTTGAACTAAGTGTAAGGTCATACAATCTGTCAGAGAACATCAGTCAACGTTGATGTCAGAGCCTGATTCAATCAGCACATAATATGTAGACTGCAAACTTTGTTGCGCTAATAAGCCAAATGACTGCTGTAGCTACATCACATCTGCCTATACATACCAGTGAAAAACATGACCACATGACTCTTGCGAATCTCCTGTACTTCACCCAAGTACATTTCACATGCAGCCTTGGAAACATCTCAATCAATAAGCGGTATCAGAATCAGAATCAGAAGGATTTTATTCGCCATGAATGTTTGCCCAAACAAGGAATTGACTTTGGCAGGGAGGTGCATACATTAAACATATAGGAATATTGGAACTTAAATATGTGGACTAACTATACAAAAGGAGCAAAGTCTAGCTAATACTAAGGGGGGGGTCTAGCTAATACTAAGGGGAATAAAATAAAATATAAAATATAAGTAGTCATCATTTACAATCAAACCTAAAAAAACAGATAGTGCAAGATAGTGCACTCTGCACCGCTGTTACTTGAGGCTGGTCTCAGCTCAGATGCTTGCTGGAATGGCCTCCCTACTCTGTCCGTCTGAGCAGAGGTGGAGGGTCAAAGACCCACGAACCCTTTCATCTGTTCGATCCCATAGCAGCACGGCCCCCACCCCCCCAACACACACGCACATGCCCGCGCACATGGTGCCTTAATAAGAGGTCTTGATTAGGATTCGGCGAACACAGCATCCTGCACGCATGGGCTCTCCGCTTTGCTGGGCCTCAGATAACCTTTATCCTATAGGGTTTAATTAATGTCAGCCAGTCTACTGTTTGGCTTTTGGAAGGAAACGACTTATTCCTCTGGCCTCGTGGAGCCCAAATCCCCGTGTTTCCCTGGAGCTGCCGACTGCCTTGTTTATCCCTGCTACAGGTACGGCTCTCCTATTAAGGGCAAGGCTTGTTACAGGGAAAAGGTTGAATTATTTACCAACACAGAAGAGATAGAGACAGAGAAAGAGATGGGTGGAAGAGAGGGAGCGAGAGAAAAAAGAAAGAGTGAGGAAGAGAGAAAGAAAGAGAGATATGGGCCGGGGGTGCATGGAGTAGGATTTTTATGTTGTTTTTGAGGTTATGAAAAAGACGAGATAAATCATCCATGGACATTAAATATAAGTGTATAAGGGTTGTCTGGGAAAAGGGCAGACTAGTAGAACTATGAAATAGGGCAGATAGAGGGAGGAGGAGGAGGAGGAGATGTAATTTGCTGTGGTAAACAAAATCGAGAAAAACTTCCCAAAAGAAACTATACACATCGTTCATAGATGATCAATTAAATGCTTGTGAATGTGCAGAAAGCATGCTCTGAGTTCAGCGCAAACATTTTGAAACATTTCCAACAAAACACACCGTGAGGGTCAGACCTGTTAAACGTGTGCGCTTGCACCAGCTCTCCACTTTGAGGAGACTGTCTGTATGCTATCTGCATCTCAGCATCTTTGCACACGACCAAACCAACACAGGAAAAACAAAAGGAATGCAGGGGGGAGAAGAGAGAAAGGAGACAAACCAAATAATAAAGTCAATCTCCAGAGAAATAGTATTTGAGTGTGTGTGTGTGGCGCGCAAGTGTATGTGCATGCATATGAGTCCATGTGAGAGCGAGGGAGGGAAACAGAGAGAGGGAGAGGGGGATGGAGAGGGATACAAAGTCAAATTCAGAGAGGGAGATGGAGGGTCGGAGGAGGAGAGAAACCGAAGGACAGAGGGAGAAATCAAATTTGCAAGAACATAACAAAAAGCTGTATCTCAGACAAAAGGGAACACACAAGGGTATTTGTCTAGCTGTCTGCTCCAGCAGGCTCCTCTGAAAGTTTATTAAACTAGAACCCTTCAAGAGAAGGCAGAGAGTAGTCAACTATACAACTGGGGAGAAGAGAGGGAGAGAGAAAGAGAGAGAACCCTAGCTTTCCAGCCCCCTGTCTCTCAGAAATTCTTTTATTTCAGCCATGCATTAAGCTCGCTCCCCACTGAGCAGTACTCCCCTTCCTGGTGTGGATAAAGCCGTCCCTGGGGGCAGCCGGCGGTAATTTCCAGCCTTGCCAGAAACTCAGGTATTAGAAAGGACCGCTCGGGGACCTGCCACAATATACCTTCACAATTTCAGACGTACTGAAAAAGCAGCACCCCCCACCACCCCCATCCTTTACCCCAACCCCCCCCCCCCACATCCCCCCCATCCCTGACTCTCTCCAAAGCCAACCCCCCCGTCTTTCCCCCAAGCAAACTCCCACAAGACCACCCCCCCCCCCCCCTCAAGTTCACATTTCTGAAGTGCAGACAGGGTGTGTGTGTGTGTGTGTGTGTGTTTGTATGTGTGTGTGTGTGGGAAGGGGTTCCCGTGGGACATGGTACCAGCAATAGAAAAATTCACTGCATAGAGGGGATAGGGGGAGTGGGTGGGTGGGTGGGGGTGAGGAGGAAAAAAAAGAAAGAAGCACTTCCTCTCTGGTCTGGCAGGAGAGCCTTTTTTTCCCTTGGCTCCCACCAGAGGCTTTTTACAAAACATGTGTTGCTGACATGTTGACAGATTGCTCAGTGAAGTGTTAGGCGCATGCACACGGCCGGCCATTTAGAGGGACATGGCTTCCTACCCAGCATCCTCCACCTGAGGCGCCATGTTTTATACATCATCCCCCAAAGAAAAAAGGAAACAACCAAACGAAGGTAAGGGAGCTCCTTCCTTTGTGAAGGAAGGAGAATATCAGAGAACAGACCGAAAGAACGAACGAGAGAAGAGAGTGTGTGATGTGTGAGTGTGTGTTACGCTGCCTTGGCTGAACTGCGGTGCCGGGGAGGGAATGTTTGAGGAGGGGGAGGAAGAGGAGGAGCAGGAAGTGAAGGGAGGGAAAAAGAGGGAAGTGGAGGGGGGGGGGGGGTGGCAGGCAGGAATGAATGAAAGAGGGAAGGAATTGGAGGGATGGATGGATGCCTGGGGTGGGGGTTATTTAACTCTGCATCAGGTAACCACATGGAAACATAGCCCCCCCCCCCCCCCTTTGTCTCCGGAGCAAACGCCGAACCACAGTGGAGGCACCGATTGGAGGCCAGCGCCGGGCCTCTAACTTCGGCTCCTATCAGGATATCGACGGCGCGCGTCTTAATCGCCCTGCGGCTCTGAAAGTGCTGCCGTGGCAACGGGATGGAAATGGGGATCATAATGTATTCATGGTGCCCGCGACCTGGGGCCTGCGGAGCGGGCTCCCTCGGGACCGCACTTTACCCAGAGCCAG
This sequence comes from Hypomesus nipponensis, assembly GCF_054491055.1. Classification (NCBI taxonomy): domain Eukaryota; kingdom Metazoa; phylum Chordata; class Actinopteri; order Osmeriformes; family Osmeridae; genus Hypomesus; species Hypomesus nipponensis. The sequence continues at coordinate 3,168,838 of NC_140370.1, forward strand.
ACGTGTCTGGGCAAAATCACTCCGTATGAGACAGGAGAGGAATACAGAGGAGGCAGGGCCTCGGATGAAGGGAGGGAGGGAGGGAATGGGGATGGATAGACACAGACAGAGAGAGAGAGAGAGAGAGAGAGAGAGAGAGAGAGAGAGAGACAGGCAGAGAGAGACAGGCAGGGAGGGAGGGAGGGAGGGAGGGAGGGAGGGAGGGAGGGAGGGAGGGAGGGAGGGAGGGAGGGAGGGAGGGAGGGAGGGAGGGAGGGAGGGAGGGAGGGAGGGAGGGAGGGACGGAGGGACGGAGGGACGGAGGGACGGAGGGACGGAGGGACGGAGGGACGGAGGGACGGAGGGACGGAGGGAGGGAGGGAGGGGAGTATGGAGGTGTGGCGAGAGAGGAACAGAAAGAGGAGGCAGAGGGCAGTGGGAGACTGAGCGAGGGGAAGAGAGGGCAGGAATCGGGGGAGGAGGTGGAGAGACAGGAGGGACGCAACAGAGAGAGAGTAGAGCAGAGGGAAAACAGAAGGGAGAGAAAAGATGGAGATCCAGAAAGGGAGAGTGGTTGAAATGCTAAAATGGTCGAAGCAATATGGGACAATGGGACAGGGGATGAAAGGTAAACAAAAGCCAGTGAAAGGTAACCTGCACAGGGATGCGGGGAAACAGAGACAGACAGGGAGAGACGGAGACCGAGAGAAAAAGAGAGGGAGAGAGAAAGAGAGCGTAGACGAGGGAGACGTCAGGCCAGTGCGAGGGAGGTTTCAGAACAAATAAGCGGAGGGTGGGATTGTATCAGGTAGGGGGGGGGTCCAGGGGGGTGGAGGGGGGGGGATTGCTTAGTTGAGCGCTTCCACCTTGAGAGGCACGATGCTGCTTGACCAACTCGGCTGGAGAAATAGATTGCAGAGGAAATTGCCCCAGATTACCAGGGCCACAAAGACACCAGCCACCGGCAAAGATGGATAAATGGTCGGATGAGTAAATGAACTGGATGGAGGGATGGAAGCCAAGACGGATTGCCGGAGAGATGGATGGAGAGTCCATTCCCCAGTCATCCCCCTTCCCTCTCTATATATCAATGTAGCAGATAGATCTTTTCCAGGCGAGATAGTGAATGATCTCTGACCCTTCCTCTCCTAATGATCTCCATTGCACGTCTGCGTACTAACACACACATTACACACACACACATATTACACACACACAGTTCCCCGACAGGCCTTGCGTCTACATGGGGCCAGATACACTGGGCAGACTGCCAGGTAAACATCCTCAAGCTGTATGGAACCATCTGCAGAGGGCACAGCTAACTGCTAGCTTACACTCCGTCTCTGAGCCCTCAGCACAAAAGCAGCCGAATAGACAATGGTGAGCATGTCTTCAACAGGGTTCGAATTTCAAAAACTTTACAAACTTTTTGCGTGAAACCTTTTATTTAATTTTTTTTATCACATGTACCTCCCCATAGGCAGAGATAAAAAACAGATCCCAACTCTACAATAAAGAGCAAGGGTTTACCTGCAGAGTGAGGTGTGTTGTCTAAGACTAACTACCCTCCACACGTAGCAGGCCCTCAGGCATTCATACTAGGGCCACAGACAAGTCCCCTGTCTCCCTGCTTCTCTTTTGTTGACAGGTTCTTCAATACTAGGCACAGACACAGACCACTGTGTGTGTGTGTGTGTGTGTGTGTGTGTGATGACTGTATGGCACTGCACAAGGCAGAGGGAAATATGGAGAGAAGGAAGAGGGAGGGAGAGGAAGGGGGATGATATAGAGAGAAAGAAAAATGGAGGGAGGAAGAGGGATGGAGAGAGGATGAGAGGCGGGAAAAGAAAGGGAGGACATAGAGGCAGAGCAGGATTGAGGGAGGCAGAGAGAGAGAGAGAGAGAGAGAGAGAGAGAGAGAGAGAGAGAGAGAGGGAGGGAGGGAGGGAGGAAGGAAGGAAGGAAGGGAGGGAGGGAGGGAGGGAGGAAGGGAGAGAAGGAGGGAGGGATAGCCAAGGACATCAACAGCAAGCTCTCACAGAGAGATGACCCCTGGCCATCCCGAGGCATCTGGTTTATCTGGCTGTCTGGGTAAGCCACGCACACACCTAATGACTCGGGCCTGGCTCCTGTCCCTCAGGTTGTTTCATCCCGGATTACGGAGAGGGAATGACAATGGGCTCGTAAACTACTGGGCTCTCGCAAGGCAGGCCCTATCTGATGAAGAGCTCTCCACCACGGATGGACTACGGTGGAGTTGAAAAGAAGGTTACAGCCAACTTGTAGTAAGTTTACTGAGAGATTCGAGTTGCGTTCCCCACTGCCCGACAACAGGAAAAGGCTGCGAAGCACAATAAGTTGGGACATTGGACTTTGTGAGAGCGGGCAACATTTCCAAAACGCCCGTGAACTCGAATGCTGCCCAGGTGCTGTGTGGGCTCATGTCCGCTACGAGCCCTAATCTGGGCTGATCGAAAGATGTTCTTGTTACGTTGCGGGTGTTGATCCTGAACGCGTATCCCCATCTACCTCTGCAGTGGAGATTAGTAAGCATCCGGGGTCTGCATATTGATGGCCAGACTTGGCCCGTATGCATATTTACTGGCCTCAGAGCCCAGTCGCCTGAGGTGAAAAGCAAATTACATTTCTGCTTACCCCCGCGCGGACAACTTTTTAAAACACACTTTCGATCTCTCTCTTCCTCGCTTTCTCTCTCTCTCAAAAAAAAAAAGTTTTCCCCTCTATCCCTCCCTCGTTTCTCTTAACATGCTGATCAGCCATCTTGGAGTAAGCATCCATGCCCACCCTGGTATCATCTGAATGGCAGTCTCATTTGGCTAACATCATCATGGTGTAATCTTGTTGGAGAGAGCAATCAGTTTACTTTGGAATTAGGTATTCCGTTGGCGGGCCCGGGGAGAGAGAGGGCTCACAGGGTTTAAGGCATGCAAACGGAGGCACGCTCCCCGGAATATGGTCCTGCCACCGATTGGCCAAACGCCGCCCACACAGGCTCCAAGCGAGAGTAATGAACGGCCAATGGGAGACCGGAATAATAAGGCAATCGGATTAAAATCCAATCACACGTTGGTTGGGCGTGTTTACTCTGTTTGTGGGGTATGTTCAACAAAGCATGCAGAGGATGTACAGAATGCCTCATTCTTTGACACACACACACACACACACACAATTCTTAACATAGAGATTGCTTCTATGTTTACTACAAGCCAACCCCTCCTGACTGACATAATTGGATTCATTTTGAGTATCCACGCAGTGAACAGAGAAAGAATCAAATTTAAATACAAAGGGTGACGGGGTGTGTGTCTATCCACAGGTGAGCCTTTTCTCTCTTTTAAAACACTGACTTGTTGAGGGCAAAGAAAGCCCAGATGGTGAAGTTACTATTTAATCAGGGAGTTTAATGCCGGGGTTTATCGCTTGGTCACGTCTAAAGCTGGCTCTCTCAGCAGAGCCTCCACTGAATTCCTGTCTCTCTCTGGGCTCCTATCTCTTAGGAGAGACTCTGATCAAATCGATTGACGCCTCCTAGATGATCGATCAAGCGGGCAGGTTTGAGGTGGAATAGATTAGATGACCTTTCCATTCTCAGCAGAAGTGCACCCTACCACGGTCCACTGCTCTTAAGAATACAGCTCATACAAGCTGACACACTGGGTTTAACTTCGCACCAGAACTTGATGTAAGATACACCCACACATACACACACACACACAGACATGCACAGTGTACGCCACGCCAAAGCATAATCCAGCTGGTACCCTCAGAGACCTGAAACGACACCCATCCTGCCCATAAACCCAAATTTATGAACCCACCTTCCAGCTCGAAAGAAGGCAATTAGCGCCGAGGAACAAATGTGTTACTTCATGTGATATTTGAGAAAGTGGGTGGGTGGGTGGGTGAGATCCCCATATCCTGGAGACTGGCTATTCACCGAGCAGCCCACAGTCCCCCACCCCCCCACCCACCCACCCACCCACCCCGAAAATGCCCCGCGGCCAACAACAACAACCCCAGGGAGGGCTGGCGGTCGGGGGGGAGGAACAGTGCGACGGTGATAGAGGAGCCCCAGAACCTCCGGCCAGCAGGATGCCGTCACGCAGCTGGCTCCGCTCCTTCCTGTGGGTCCGTTCCACCGAGAACCGCCCGGGGGGATGCATAAACCTGTCGGACCGGTCACTCTTTCCACCACCCTCCTCCTCTGCCGCCTCCACCCTCCACACCACCGGCCAGTTTGGCAAGAGTCCGTCTCAGGAAAAAGCCCGTCGGGGATCAATGTGCAGTACATTTCCATGCAGACGTAGGCAGAAATGTTGTGACCTTTTCATTAGTAAGTATTAAGGAGGTCCAGAAGCCGATACAAGACTCTGTCGGGGTTGGGCGTCGTGTTCAGTGTGGTAAACTCCCTGCTCGGTAGTACTGCAGACTCCTTACAGACATTGGGGCACTCTTGGCATTTGGTATGCTAATACAAAGTGTTAATTACACGTCAAGTGTTTATTCATGTTTCACACTTCACCTGATTGTTTACTAATTCAAACCGGAGTGAGCGAACACTCATTTGTCACCGGTAGACTTGACACCGGTTAGGCTGCTTTCTGCTCAAAAGAAACATGATTGGTACAAACAAGTGTCATTTGTTCATAGAGATTATCTTAAAGTGAGGTGAAATGATTTGAGTCAGAACCTAACTCCTGGCAAATTAGTAATACGATTGAGACTGGATCGGAACTTTTTGCATCCGTATTAATTCCAAGCAAGGAAGCACACCCACATCCACACCCACACACACACACACACACACACTTAAAAAAACGGAGAAATATGGTGGACTATGGTAGCATCTGGAAAGGCCGAAAAAATGAAATTACTCAGAGCATAAAAGAGGTCCCACTGTTCATAAAGTTTTCAAGATTCCTTTTTGCCTCGTGCTTGGTGCTAGTGGTGTTTCTCTGTATCTGCTTCATCATTATTCTGGTGCGCAGTCACACGTTTGAGAGAGGAAAAAAGAAAATCATTTGAATTCCCGGGGCCCTGAGGAGAACGAGGCTCTGAGGGGCCCAGAGGTAAGATCCAAGCTCGCACGCCCTGCCCTTCCATATAGCCTGCCTACCTGTAAACATCTCCACCACCTTCTCACTTTCAAAACACGTCGTGAGCAGGCCGAGCAGGGATCGAGTCTTGTATATTTGTTTTTTCCCTGCGTTTCTTCCTCTCTTCCCCTGTCAGCGCATGCAACCTGTCTGGCATTAATGATGTCGTTAATAAAAAAGAGCTGGGTCTGTGCTGCGGGTGGATGTGCCTGGCAGGTCTGGTGCCTGTCCTATCGAGAGATAAGCCCACTGCTGGCCTTATCAGCCGCCCACAGCCCCACCCAGCAGCCACGGCCGCTGGACACACCACCAGTCAGCTCATCACGGGGTAATTACCACCTATGACGGGCTCCACAATGCAGCCCTCTGCCAACCCCGCCTCCAACACCCCCTGCCTCCGACTGGCCCTGAATACAACAACCGGAACCAACACCGCAGGCTCAACTGGTGAGTTTTTTTTTATGTTTTCTTTTTTTTTTGCTCGTGTCTGTCGAGACGGTCGAGGTTTCAATGTGGGTGGCCCTGCCCTGAGCCTACCTGCTCTGCATGCAGAGGAACTAGGAAGGATAATGGCCTTTTTGTGGAACAACGTTTCTTTGTATCGGCTCGAAGTCGTGCGCGTCAGCGGCGTCTCGTGTCGGAGGCAAAGTCAGTCGTCTCCATGGCGGGAGCCTAGAAGCCAAAGTCGCTCGCGCTACAGTGCGAGGGAGCGCTTTCTTTTATTCAATTGTTTTCCACTTCCACGAGCGCGTGCCAAGGGGGAGGAAAGCGACGGCTTAACACGCTCTGCAATTCAACACGGCCAGACGCAGTCCTATTAAGATTTAATGTGCCATTCTTCTGCCTGCGCCGCCGAGAAAGACTCTGGCTCAGAGAGAGGGAGTGAGTGAACAAAGAACAGGCAGAGCTATAGAGATACAAGGAGGGAGAGAGAAACAGAGAGGGTGAGGGAGAGAGAGAGAGAGAAAGAGAGAGAGAGAGAGAGAGAGAGCAAGGTGATAAAAAGAGAGAGAGAAGGTAGACAGACGGAAGGCAGATCGATGCATGTAAATAAAAAGAAAAAGGGGGGGAGTAGAAGAGACAACCATGACCGTGCCTTTGTCACGGCACTGATAGCCTTGACAAGAGAACCACCATCTGAGAGGGAACACATCACAACAGAGCACAGGATGACACAGTGCCAGGTACCGCCATAGCCAATAAGGAAGACGTCATCCAATAAATGGTTCCGGAAGTTCTGTATGGCCTCCATGGAATCATCTGTCCTCCCCCTCCCCTTGTTGTCTACCTAAGAAAGAGGTCATGTGAATGCTTTAGTCACAGCATGCTATTTAACCCCTCGGGCCATGAATTATGTCCACGACCGAACGCCCGAGCACGCAGGTGTGTTTGTGATTGTGTGTTTGTGCGGGAGAGAGAAACAGGGGAAGCAGGAACACAGAGGGAGAGGGAGAGAGAGAGAGAGAAAGAGAGAGAGAGAGAGAGAGAGAGAGAGAGAGAGAGAGAGAAAGAGAGAGAGAGATAGAGATAGAGAGAGAACAGGATGAGAGAGAGAGAAGGGAAGATTTGATGACCCAAATAAGGGGCAGTGTGATTCAGGGCTGGTCAGTCAGTTGCTATGTCTACCTCTCACACAAATACCGACGCAAACAAACCAGACGTCCCCCCACCTATTATTATTTTGATTGTCTTCCTGCGCAAAAACTGCAGTGCTTCTCTGACAAAGACCAATAAATACTTTATATGGTGCATAATGCGTGCGGTTCCCGAAGCACAGGGGGGAGAGAGGAAGAGGGCGTCCTCAAGAGGGCATGCGCTTTGAATTCCTAACAACGCTCCTTAACGGTAACGGCACCGTCACACGGCGAAAAGGAACGCGTGGGGCGCTGCTCCGGCGTTACCAAGGAGCCCAACCGACTGCCGCGCACGGTGCGCCAGCGCGTTTCTGAGAGCTAGTTTTGCATGCCCGGTGCTGGAACGCTGTGCTCCCCTGACCCCCCAACCCCCCTCCCTCACTTTCTAAGCCTTGTCATCGGTGTGGCGCTCTTTGTACGGCGATGTCGCGAGCCACCGAGGCAAAAATGCAGCGGCATATCTGATGCACGGCAGCGACTCGGGGTTGGATTAATCGGGTCTGTTCCCTTTAGCCCCCCCATCCCTCTCACGCTCTCAGGCTTCAGCAGCAAACCAGAGTCTTTGCAGTTCGGCACATTCTTCTTGGCAGCCGCAAAGCAGCTGTTGGATCAATAGGCAAAGTTAGCTGGGGGAGAATAGAAGAGACTGTTCAGCCAATGAGAGGCTTTGGAAAGAGTTACTACAAGACATGGGCTGCCAGGAGGTTCAAAGTTGTGGTCCGTTACTGAACATTTCCATGAAGCTAACCCAAAAGACTTGACGGGAGATGACATTTACACACTTCGAACAAACATGTTGCTGAAGACAGGCTAGAACGAGGAGAACTGGTTCAGTTTGTTAAGCAAAGTGCCGATCAACTGAGGGGAAAGTAAACAGATTTGGACCTTAATTTGAGGAGAGAACAACTTGTCTATATCTTCTCCATCAAATTATCTCGGCAGAATCGCCTGGATCTTATTGTATTTTTTCTTCTTCGTCTTCCATCGCACATTAATGTGCAGTATCTCATTTGTATTTTTCTCATAAATCTAAAATGTACTTTATTGGAGCCGAACGCATTTCCAAATCTCCACAGGCAAGGAGTAGAGGCAAAATCTACATAATATAAATCCATATGTGGCCCAGTTCTCTCTCTGTGGCACCCTCTCTGATTGATTTCTTTATCTGAGGGAAGCAGAAGACATGCTCTGTTTGCCCGCACACACTGGCCGGCAGGAAAAACAGAGAAAGACACTTATTAAAAAGGTCATCTCGCAGAGGGTTAAAATAGCAGGGCCGCGAAGCCCTGTCTCAAGGGAAGGGGGAGCGACCGTGCCCCTTCTCAAGTGAAGGACACAAGAAAAGGTGTTGCTCCAGGGAGCCAGGGCCCACGTAATGAAAGGATGGCCACTGGGCCGACAGCCCTGAGTGTGTGTGCGCTGGGCTATTCACAACACCTTCCCAAGGCAAACGGGAGGAGGAGGAAACCAACATCGTGAGGCTTTGTGGAAACACTGCCTCAAAGAATTCAACTCAGTGCCTGCGTCGCCCCATTTATTTACAGTTGGGCCTGGTAGGGCAGGGGGGATCTGGGTAGGAGGGAGTACGAGCTACGACAAAGGGGATTTCATGAGACTCGTATTGTCTCTCAGGAACCCATTCTCTTGGACACCATATGAATTTCATAACTTGAATATGAATATGTGCTCAGCACTTAGAAAAGGAGAGCCACAGAGGACGCACTGTCTCTACTGCCAGACATTGGGAGGCCGACGAGAAGACAGCACAACAGAGAGAGAGACACAAAGCATTTGTGAAGTTGTTTTTTTTTCTCCTTTTCCGAGAGGCCTTCAGTGTGGAAGCGCCTCCTGTCTCCTCCCCTGGGCAGCCTAAAGCCCTGACGGCAGGATGCTGGATCCCTGCACAGAAACCTGATCCCCAGCCATCCTGGAGCCGGAGGGGGGTGACCGGGGGGAGCGACGCACCGCCTCCCCCTGCCCCGGAGCCCCTCCACCACTGCCCTAGAGTTAGCGGGGCGCTCTGGGGGAGCATTCCTCCAGCCCTGCCCCGAGCTCCAGTCCTCCGCTAGCTCCCTGAGTCTCCGGAGGAGCATTCTTCCAGCCCTGCCCCAGCCTCTTCGACTGAATCTCCAGGGGAGCATTCCTGAAGCCCTGCCCCAGCCCAAGACGGAGGAGTCTCCCCTAGGGAAACATTCCTGCAGCACTCTCTCTCTCTCTCTCCCTCCCCGTCTCGCGGCTCTCGCCTTCCTCCGCAGTCCAGCATTAGTGCGATCGATAGCACCGATCGCATCGGGGACACGAGGCAATCCATACCCCTGGGCTCCCTTAGCGCACTGCAGTGGTCACGGCTTAAGTGCACGGAAAGGTGTTATACCTCCACCAGACGGGAGGGGAGACAATGGCGGCCATTGATCGGGGTGACATGTTACATCTCTCTCTGTGTCTCTGTCCATCGGGCGTGGTCTCCTTGCTGCAGGAGTCTGTGAGGGAGCTTCTTCAGCCTGCGTACTGTACAGGGTGTTGTCGGGTTCGGTAACCCTGGATAGGGAGACCAGGGGTTGAACAAGATTGCTGTGATTGTTGCACACAAGTGGGTGTGTTTGTGTATGTACATGTGTTCATAGCAGTAAATTTGGCCTTTTACAGCCAAATAAATAAATACATTCATGAAAACCAAACACACACAAAACAGGGTTCCGTTTTGTCCAAAAATGCTAACAAAATCTCAAAATGATGGTTCAATGATTGGTTCCAGTCAGGCTTAGAATTTGTTTACTAAAAATAAAACGTCAGAAAAGCATGTAGAAAATGGGGAGTTTAGCAGGTGCCGGGCTTTGATTAGAAAAGGGTTTTAATAAAGGGATCCATCTGTGAGCAGTCATTTGATGTATGGCAGATTAATTGGTCATGGATGTCAACGTAAATGCCACATAGGAAATCTCCTCCACAAATTCCAGAAGAAGAAAAAACAGTACTTAGTATGCCATCTAGAAGTTTCTTTTTCCCCACTGTGTTGGAATACTAATAGAGTGGTTTTGCACAGTTACAATGCCCTAATGGCAATTAGATTCTTTTGTTTGGTTTCCACAGGGGTTCCCCTCCTAACTGTGTTTTTTAGCATTGGAGCAATTAAGAGTTATTTGTCCGTGAGATTGACATTAATAAAGGGCTTGCTTAATTATAGAAAGAAAAAAAAGATATGGCAGACTTTGTCATGACCACACGGTGATCACGTTCCACATCAAAAATACCTGTCCCCCTCCTCGAAACATGCTATTGTTTCGCTCCCAAACTCTTTGAAGCTGTGAATGGTGGAGCCATTTACCTCCTACCCCATCAAATTATAAAAAGGAGTTGAATTTGAATAATTGGCTATACAGTAAGGCCGTCAGACATACCGCAGGGTTCACTGACACTCTACCTGCTCTACCTTTAATAATGGTCTTTGTGTCCGGATTCCATATGTACTGTATGCCAAATAGGATCAATATTGGCTTGATGGATTGCTGCGTGTATTGAAAGGAGGTTGCTGAGAGCTTCACTACATTCTGTTCAGACCCAGTAATGCTTTTGTTGGAGAACAGCTCACAGTAAGTAAACAATACATTGGAATTCACACCTTCCAGAAAAGAATATTGCCATGGAAATGAACAAGCGTGTGAAGACACACATGTTGCCACACACTTGAGCACACACACACATACTGTACTACACACACGTACTGTACTGCACACACACATACTGTACTACAGTACATGTAGTGAGACTGGCTTTCAGTTCATGGAAAACCTTTGTAATACTCATGTGGGATATCTTCCTGCTTGTTTGGAAATGTGAGAGCACTCAGAATCATTCCTTCCCCATAATTTGTGGTTGGCTGGCTGTGGGTTACAAAATACTGTCTGAAATCCAACTACACTTGAATGTAAACAAAGGAGGATCTATAGTGCCTTATTGGGCTGTGCAATTTCACAATTGCTGTTAAGCCCGAACCGAAAGAAAACCCCAACTTTACAAACTTGAACAACAGTCTTCATTTGAAATCATGTTTTGTGGCGTCGAAGAGAGATTAAAAAAAGGTGTCCTTCGCCAGGTGACAGGAAATGTGTGTCAGGGTGGGCTTTTCTTGGTGGGGTACCTGACAGGACATGGAGTTTTGCATAAAGGAGAACAGAAGGACCACGAGAAGCCCATGGAAGTCCTACGCTCACATCATTAGTTCTCCCCAGCACCTTGTCACAGTATTTATAGCCATGCTCATCCATCAGCGGGCCAATGACACCGTCTGCCATTGGCACCCTTCTCTCACGAGGCCCAGTAGGCAGTCTGCAGGATGCCTAGCCTGCTGCATGGGGGAGAACCGCTGGGATCCACTCAGAGTGGGGATATTGTGGGACCTCAAGGACATTGACTTGGGGTTAGCCCCAGAAGCTAGCTAGCTTTTGCGTGGCGATGGGCTTCAGTACATTGTAGTGTCCAAACATGAGTGCGTGTATATATTCAGTATACAGTACATATATATATATATGTTCATTTGTTTCAGAGCCATTTTACCTCAGAACACATTTACTTAGAATGTATTTGTGTATGTTTGTGTGTGTTCATTCCACACTGGGAGTACTCCTAGGTGGTTGGTCGTGCAGCATGGCGGGGCCCTTGGTGCGCTGCACCCCGCACAGGGCGAGGTGTGTCTGGCAGAGGGGGCGTGGAGAGACGGGCAGGACCGAGCAGAGAGGAGCGGAGAGTGGCAGAGCGGAGGGGGGAAACACACTGAGGTGGGCCGAGCGTTGTTTACCTGTCAGCTGGCATTGATTAATCTTGTGTTCGGTGAGATCGCTCAGCGACTCAAACACCTGCCGGCAGCTGTCGCAGCTGTGCAGCGCGGGCTCGTCGTCGTCCTCCTCCCCCTCCTCCCCTTCCTCGGGAGACAGAAGCCTCTTCCTCAGACGCCGGGGCTCGCCATCTTCCGTCGCCCTCTCGAGGGCGCACTCTGAATCTGCCCACACATACACACATACACACAGGAAATGACAGCACGAAAACAGTCAAGGGTGAGACCCACACATTGAGGTGCTGGCTGGACACCTCTGGATGACAATAAAACGGATCTCTAGACTCAGGTTTTAATAAAAACAATAATAAAAGCTGTAATAAAAATGCAGGCGCAATTCAGACAACTGTAACTCAGCCACTTCCGCTATAACACTGTTGGTTGTGAGTACACACATAGTACACACACATGCACATGTACACACACGCACACACACGTACGTCTGTTATGAGAAATGGTCTTAAGTTGTGTTTGCCCTTCTTCACTCAAGCAAAACTACAATATATGAAACAAGCGTGATGGGAATATGAGTTAGTAATAAATCTATGATTTGAGCTTGGTATAAAAAAAAAGAAAGAAATTCCACTTGAGAATGCTGAATTGCATCACTCCAGGTCTGTGAAAAGGAAATGCACCGACTGTTAATCCAGACATTGGTGAGACCTGACATCCTGGTACCACAGGCGATGGTGAGACCTGACATACTGGTACTACAGGCAAATAAAGTGTACCACGGCAACCTACACACATACACTAGCTGAGATTGGTGTGTGTTATGCAGTCGTCACGACACACTTTCCTGAATTATTCAGCCTTGCTTGCAGGCAGCCGCGGGTCGCACACATCAATATTCTTCAATCCATCTGCAGTTTTGTCTCTTGTTGGCTTTGTGCTGTAGCAGTGCCAGGGGTGGGCCAGACTCTACTGTGGAGCACAGAGACAGGGGTGGGCCAGACTCTACTGTGGAGCACAGAGACAGGGGTGGGCCAGACTCTACTGTGGAGCACAGAGACAGGGGTGGGCCAGACTCTACTGTGGAGCACAGAGACAGGGGTGGGCCAGACTCTACTGTGGAGCACAGAAACAGGGGTGGGCCAGACTCTACTGTGGAGCAGGAGACCGAACCCGGCTACACGGCCACAGAGACTGACGGGGGGCTAGGAGGTCCATACTACACTGCAACCCTCGAACAAAACAAGGACTGCACTCATTTATCTATATCTACATCAGAGAGCAGAAATGACACCGTTGTCTTCTGATTAGGCAGCCTGGCCTGCAGTCCTTTCTTCCCCCCGCTGTGACTCTCCCACTTCAATACAATAAGACTGATTACAAAGCCATACTCGCAATTAAACAATCATGCCCCACTGTTCCAGCTCCCAGAGCTTTGTGGGGAGTGAGCTTGGACCTGTACCGGCAGCCATTTTGAGACCCATGCTCTGCCAGTGCTTCTCGACAAACTCTGGAGGGAACATCGGGAGCAGGCCTCCCTTCTGTCTGGTACACAGTTAACACCGCCTCAGGACGCCGAGGGAAGCTCACTAACGTGTGGCAGTGTTTGGCAATGAGCCTGTCCTGTGTGTGTGTGCGTGGGTGTTTGTGAGTTTGCGAGGGGCAGCCATTTTAAGTCCTTCTCCGTCTGTGGGGTGCTCTTAAAGAGTGTGAAATTCCTCCAGGGGAGGCGGTCCAGAACTCATCAAGGCCACCCAGGATTTTTCCTTTCCCTCCATCCGCGCCAAGTATTGATGTAACATCACACCCTCCATTGTCCTTCCCTCTTGGCGACGAAGGCTCTCGGAACATGCCCTCTAAAAATATCAGACCTGTGTTCCCTGGTGGGACCATGCAGAACAGAACAGAAGGTGTTTCAAGAAAATGAAAATCCCAACCCAATCCTCACAGATGCAGGCTTTCCCTGGCTCTGGGGGGAAAACGATTCGGTCTGAGGCCAAACGCCACACAATATCTCCATGTATGATTCACCCATGAAAGAGGAACAATGAGTGCCACACAAACGCGACAGAACTTCTCGGCTTTTGACGACTGAGATTTTACGATTGAGTTTGGAAGGGGGAAATGTTTTGGTCATTTGAGGTACGATA